>NC_064616.1:558237878-558542138 GCF_023898315.1 Schistocerca nitens
GTTGAGCGCCCCACAATCCGAACAACTGACAGCCTACGAGATAGCGGAATGTGGAACTTGACTTCGAAAATACCGATATTTAAATCCCCATTCGGTGCACCTCACTGCCGTTTTCTATAATTTTATTAAATTACTTGACGTGAATGCTGGTACAGTTTCTTAAATAAGTTAACAATCGATTTCCTGTTTCGTCCCTGTTGAACAACAGCTGCGTTTCGATCGCGACTGGACGTTTACCCTTTGAAACAGTCTGATATGAAAATCCTGCAAGAGAAAAATTAATCCATTCGTAAATTAGACTGCGTTGTTTGTTATTTGTTAAATTTAAAATATTAATTTCAGAAATTAATCCTTCTTCTTGTACCGTTTATAAGCCAGAATTACCGTAACTTTCATTCGAAAATAGCTGAGACCTGATTTCACAGATGCCGTGGCACTGTGAGACGTTAAAAGCAAATGTGCGGATGAAGCAACACGTATAACGTGCCTGAGATACCATTAGCATTAATACTGGTTTATATGGCTACACGAGATGTCAGGGATAAGACTTTTAGATTGGCCATTCATTCGATTACCGAAACCATTCTCCCCTGCTACCTAAAATTACACAGACGATTAATTTCAACATTTTGTACAATCTCCGGATTTAGTGCAGAAACTGTTAAATTAACTGTGGTAGACTGTGATCATCACAGCTGCACACATGGCAGCCGACAAGAAATTTGTTTGGAAACTGCCCAATAGCATTCGCAAACACAAAAATATAGCAAAGCAGATGTTAGAAACAAACAGTTTTCACTCCTGAGTCAACGCTCAGACCAAGGCTTGAGTCAACGACAATGAGCCAGATGCAACAAAAAAGATTCAAAAGACCCTTAGACTGACAGACAAAAATACGTAATCGGAAAATTCTGCAAAGATTAAGTAGGTCGTATCCTAATATACAGCGCAAAAATCTCTTAGAGGAAAGAAAGGTATGAAAAATTCGCATCAGTCTTCAAAGTTGTCTAAGAGGTCATAAAGACGCCGCTAATGTCAAAACGATCCTCCTTAAAAAAGAAAACCACTTTCTTGCAATGCACTATCCAGTGGCATTGTCCCCATCACGGTGAAAATGTTTTTGGCTGCCCCCGCTGCTCTCGCCCCTCTACTGAACACAAACAGAAGAATATGTCAGAAATGTTCCATTTTCTTCGTTTGGCACTCCATCTTCTAGCGTCCAGAGCTCCATTCACCATCTCCAAATGGCAAAAAGAACTATATGTAAACAAAAATAGCAACATTGAACTACAATTATAATATGATAATCGATAAATAACCCCTAAGCAATCGGAATACTAACATGCAAAACAAAAACGCCACGAGCGTACGCACTAACGTAATATAAAATATTATATTGAAGTTTTCCTTCTAGTAATGAAATCTGTTGGCTATAGTTGTAACTTCATTACCATATTCAAATAGTTTTTAAAATATTTGTACAAGAAGGGACGTTATTTTCTGCCATATGCAAGCAAAATTTAGTTTATAACACGTCATAACAAAAGGAAGGCAGATTAGGATTCAATGTTCCGTCGACGACGAGACCACGAAAGACAGAGTACAAGCTTGTATTAAGGAAAGATATCGCGCATGTCCTTTACAAAGCAACCATCCTGCCATTTACCTTAAGTGATTTTCGAATTTGATCCGCCATCATTGTACAGTATTTTTAGTGTACTGAAAATAATGATCCCTTTACATAAAACTGAGTGTATTTATGAAAGTCTAAAGAATACATTTGAAGAGATGAAATGCCAAACTCTCTATGTGTCAAATCTAACATTTGTCGGGAGAATAAAAAATATGATTATTTTTCAAACAGAACTTACTTATAACCTATAAACTGAGAAGTTATTTTGATACCACAGAATTACGCTCACCTCGTTACTGCTGAAAATATTGTGACAAATTAGAAAATAATTAATCTGATTAGAATACTCAGAATGCCATACCTGGGAACTGATTGGATCTAAGTGTCAATAAAAACCTTTTCTGTCAAATGACATCGATACTGGGGTACTATGCTTAATTTGGGATCGAGTAATAATAATTTCTGTCACACAGCGATCCTAGGTCGTAAATACTTCTGAAAAAACGTGTTATGGTGAGCAGTAATACTTCACAGTAGGGTAAAGAGAAATAAATTTCCCATGTGTGTTCTGTATAATACGCTTGAGTATTTTGTCTATATTATGTCTTTATATTGCAAATTATGAAGAGCCCCGATGGATTTCTTTGGGACCACCAACTAGCAGCTGGAAAATGTAAACAAAATGATTTTATTATTTTCTGAAAGTAGGTAAAGTCAGACAATATCTTGCTGATGTTCTGAGCATATTTTATGTGGATAATCAATATTCTGAAACTTACGTTTACTCTCTTTGATGTTGTATTTGATGTGTTACGTTTCATATGTTATTAGTGTTCAATGATCTTCTATTTGAAAGAGTGATGATATTTAATTTTACGTGAGCATGGGAGGTAATATCCCAACGTTGTGTTAACACAATTAACCGGGAAGCTAAGAAAAGCTGTTTATTACCTGATAATATAACAATACCTCACCAAAAACAGATTTTTAGTTTAAAATATCCTATAACGAAATAATAAAATTAATATGATGATAAATGAGGAATATATAAAACAAACGGCGTAAAAAATGATCTGACCCAAATCGTACAGGCTGATTCAAAGTGCTGAAATGCCGCATTCCTAGTGTTTCCAAAATTACTATTTTCTTTTGAAAAAATCACAATGTGAAAATAAATTACCGAAGGGGATGTGTCAGCTACACTTTCCGTTCAAGCCACATTTTATTTTCTTTTTTTCCAGTTTTCCAGTTTGCAGACATCACGTAGCATTGAGTGAGGAAAACGGTACTGTAGAGCGCACACAGTGGGGAGTAAGATTTCACTTCACACGCTGGCTGAAGGAACGGTGGATCATACGGCATTGACAGTGCAAGACGGTGTGAGGCGCTGTGGCTATACACGTGAACGCCTGTTGCGTCAGCGGCGAGGTACGTAGGGAAAGTACAGTTATTCTAGCGCGGAGCAAGTAAGCAAGTAATCTTACTTGATAAATGTTTGCTAATAAAAGTCGCTTTTGCCCGCACAGATAGCTCCATATTTTGCAATTTTATACAACCTTCGCTCACAGAGAGTTCCGTACCCAAATACTGGAAAATAGCTCAAGTCACACGAATACCCAAAAAGGGAAATAGGAGTAATCCGCTGCATTACAGGCCCATATCACTAACGTCGATTTGCAGTAGAATTTTGGAACATATACTGTATTCGAACATTATGAATTACCTCGAAGAAAAGGAATTATTGACACATGGTCAACACGGATTCAGGATACATCGTTCTTGTGAAACACAACTAGCTCTTTATACTTATGTACTAAAGAGTGCTATTGACAGGAGGTTGTCAAGTTGATTCCATATTTTTAGATTTCCTATGGAATATCGCCTCAGTTGTGTGCCTAAGTTCGTTACATCCTGCCAGAAAGGTTCAAATGGCTCTTAGCACTGTGGGACTTAACTGCTGAGGTCATCACTCCCCTAAAACTTAGAACTACTTAAACCTAACAACCGTCCTGACGTCAGCTTCAAGGGCCGGTTTTCTGAATTTTCTCTGTAGTCTTCCTTTAAAATAGGACGTCACCTCCCCACTGGGGATTTCCATTTTTGTTCCTGAAGCATCTTGCAACAACCCCTCACTTGAACTAAACCTCCAGAAATATCTGCGTTCAGCCAGTGAGTCCGTAGAGGACGGTATAAGAGGCGTACAGTATGTCTGGCCATGCCCGTCCTTGGACTATCTTAGCGAGTCGTCGCGCAGGATTCGTTCTACCTGCTTTGCCAAGAATGTCCCTCTCAGAAGCGGTATCAGCGCCGGCGGATTCTCTGTAAAGTGCAGTTCTACGTCCTCTGATTCTATGTGATGATATGGGACATTATATTATTCAGTGTAACGTTCCATAGGGACTCCATTACGATGTATTTATTTACTAGATACCATTAACTGATGATATAGACACAATTAATGATAATTAACTGAAAACTAACAATTTGCTTACGGCAGAGCTAAGCCTAACGGCGACTGGCTCCGATGGCGCGCAGCCAGTACCTCGTACTTAAGCTTGTGACATTTCGTAGCAGTTCGTACGTTTTCGTTAGTTTAAACATTATTCGTTTCTGTATTTAAATGATCGATTCCCGGCGTTGTAATATTGTCGCAAAAATGTACTTATGACATGTAGGCATCTCCTAATATCTACATCTACGTGATTACTCTGATATTCACAATCACGTGTCTGGCGAAGGGTTCATTAAACAACCTTCAAACTGTCTCTACCATTCCACTCTCGAACGGAACGCGGGAAAAACAATGCACATTAACATTTCCGTGCGAGCCCTGATTTCTCTTATTTTATTGTGAGGATCATTTCTCCCTATGTAGGTAGGTTGCCAACAGAATGTTTTCGCAATCGGAGGAGAAAACTGGTTCTTGAAAGTTTATGAGAAGATCCCGTCGCAACGAAAAACTGCTTTGTTTTAATGATTGCAACTCCAGTTCACGTATAATGTCTGTGACACTATCTCCCCTGTTTCGCGATAATACAAAACGAGCAGCCCTTCTTTGAACTTTCATCAGTCAGGTCCCCCTGATGCGGATCCCACACCGCACAACAATACTGTAGAATGGGCGGACAAGTGTAGTGTAAGCAGTCTCTTTAGTAGACCTGTTGCACCTCCTAAGTGTTCTGCCAGTGAATCGCAGTCTTTGATTTGCTCTACACACAATATTATCTATGTCATCCTTCCAATTTAGGTTACTTGTAATTGTAATCCATAGATTTGTGTGACTTATCGCGTAATCGAAATTTAACGAATTTCTTTTAGTACTCGTGTGAATAACTTCACACTTTTCTTTATTCAGGGTCCATTGCCATTTTCCACAACACATAGATATCTTATCTAAATCAATTTTCAATTCGTTTTGGTCATCTGATGACATTACTAGACGGTAAATGACAGCATCCTCTGCAAATAAACTAGAAGGGCTACTCAGATTGCCTCCTATGTCGTTAATATAGATCAGGAACAATAGAGGGCCTATAACACTTCCTTGGGGAATGCCGGATATTACTTATGTTTTACTCGATGATTTTGCGTCTGTTACTACGAACTATGACCGTTCTGGTAGGACCGGCCGGAGTGGCCGAGCGGTCTGAGGCGCTGCAGTCATGGATTGTGCAGCTGATCCTGGCGGAGGTTCGAGTCCTCCCTTGGGCATGGGTGTGTGTGTATGTCATTAGGATAATTTAGGTTAAGTAGTGTGTAAGCTTAGGGACTGATGACCTTAGCAGTTAAGTCCCATAAGATTTCACACACATTTGAACATTTTTTTCGTTATGGCAGGACCGGCCTGAGTGGCCGAGCTGTTCTAGGCGCTTTAGTCTGGAACCGCGCGACCGATACGATCGCAGGCTCGAATCCTGCTTTGGGAATGGATGTGTGTGATGTCCTTAGGTTAGTTAGGTTTAAGTAGTTCTATGTTCTAGGGGACTGATGACCTCAGCAGTTAAGTCCCACAGTGCTCAGAGCCATTTGAACCTTTCTGGCAGGAAATAACGAATTGAGTCACAAAACTGAGGCGATATTCCATAGGAACGCAGTTTGGTTAGAAAACTCTTGTGAGTAACGGTGTCGAAAGCCTTGAGGAAATCTAATAATATGGAATCATTTTGACAACCCCCTGTCAATAGCACTCTTTACTTCATGAGTATAAAGAGCTAGTTGTGTTTCACAAGAACGGTGTTTCCTGAATCCGTGCAGACTATGTGTCAATAATTCGTTTTCTTCGAGGTATTTCATAATGTCGAATTCAGTATATGTTCCAAAATTCTACTGCAAATCGACGTTAGTGATATGGGCCTGTAATTCAGCGGGTTACTTCTATTTCCCTTTTTGAGTATTCGTGTGACTTGAGCAATTTTCCAGTATTTAGGTACGGAAATTTCTGTGAGCGAGGGTTGTATAAAATTGCAAAATATGGAGCTGTCTGTGCGGGCAAAAGCGACTTTTATTAGCAAACATTTATCAAGTAAGATTACTTGCTTATTTGCTCCGCGCTGGAATAACTGTACTTTTCCTACGTACCTCGCCGCTGACGCAACGGGCGTTCACGTGTATAGCCGCAGCGCCTCACACCATCTTACAATGGCAATGCCGTATGGTCCACCGTTCCTTCAGCCAGCGTGTGAAATGAAATCTTACTCCCCACTGTGTACGTTCTTCAGTACCGTTTTACTCCCTCAATGCTACGTGACGTCTGCAAAACTGTAAAACTGGAAAAAAATGGAAATAAATTGTGGCTTGAACGGAAGGTGTAGCTGGCACATCTCCTTCGGTAATTTCTTTTATCATTGTGATTTTTTCAAAAGAAAATATTAATATGGGAAACACTTTGAATGCCGTCTTTCAGCCCTTAGAAGCTGCCTGTACAGTCTAGGTCAGTTCATTTTCTTACGCCGTTTGTTTTATATATTCCTCATTTACCATCATATTAATTTTGTTATTTCGTTATAGGATATTAAAAAATCTATTTCTGATGAGGTATTGTTATATTATCAGGTAATAAACAGCTTTTCTTATCTTCCCGGTTAATTGTGTTAACACAACGTTGGGGTATTACCTCCCATGCTCTCGTAAAATTAAACACTAAGTGTTTACATCAAATACAACATCAAAGAGAGTAAACGTAAGTTTCAGAAGATTGATTATCCACATAAAATATGCTCAGAACATCAGCAAGATATTGTCTGACTTTACCTACTTTTAGAAAATAATAAAAAGATTTTGTTTACATTTTCCAGCTGCTAATTGGTGGTCCCAAAGAAATCCATCGGAGCTCTTCTTGCACTATACAGACATAATATAGTGATGACATGGTGCGCTTCATCATGCGTCATCTGCCCTGATGCCACCCACTCCGTCCAGGGGCCCTCTCCATGGGCGACACGCAGCCACAGCAAGGGCCTCCTGGCAGGATGGCGATTTTCGGGTGTCCGATGCCCCAGAGTGACGGGCATCTACTCCTTGGCTTCCATGGGGCGCTAACGGCACAGGCACAAGCAGAGCGATCCCTGTGTTGTCAGGAGGCTACAACCATCATTGTACATGACGGTCCCGCCACAATTGACTGGCCACCATGTTGATTATCAGGTGTAAACAAGTTCACGGCCTTTGTCGGCGCAGAAAGCGACACTACATTGTGCATGGTGCGTGGTGGAAAACGCACTCAGGAATGTGTCCTCGCCCAAGCGATGGGAAATGATTCGCACTCCAATGCGACGACGAGCAATCGGGGTACAGATCTCAAGGCATGATGGACACAATGCACCATGTAAGGCGCCCTTCCCCAGTTGGCTCGCTCTTCAGAAAAATTTTGAAGAAAGGAGAGCAAGCTCTACATGGTACCATCACATAAATGCCGAAATGTGTGTGAGACTCCTTTGGTTGCCTCTTACAACAGGCAGGAATACCTCGTGCCTATTCTTAACCCTGACCCGCAGGGGGTTACATGGGAGGAAATAATGGTCCAGCGCTAACACATGTCCAACTGCGGCCGAGTTCTCTTCACATGAATGCCTAGGAAGAGGTGGCAGTCGGATGACTTACGTTAGTGGCGGTAGTCAAAGTGACCTATTTTTCTGCCATTTCCTTAGGTTAGTGGAGGTAGCCCAGTGCTCTTTCTTTCCCACCATTTTCTTAGTCTAGTAGAGATAGCCAAAGTGCCCTTTCTTTCCGGCCATTTTCTTAGGTTAATGGAGGTAGCCCAATTGAACTATCTTGCCTCCAAAATTCAAACTTTCCGCCAGGGGTGTTCGCACGTTCCCACCATCTTTGGGAAGAGCACTCGCGTCATCAGCTGACGGCACGGCAGTCATCATGAATGATGTCAGTCGCGTCATCAGCTAAAGTCATGTGACGTCACGTACTTGCCTCATCATCTGACGTCATTACCGCCATCTTTGATGACGTCATCAGCTGATGCACTGCTGCCATGTTGGATAAAAGTACTTTGGGGTGGCAAATCCTGTAGCCCCCCTACTGCTAAACTGTACATTTGATAGAATTCGTGTGATATAAAATGATCAATTATCCTTACATACACAGCCTTTTCAGTAACTTTAGCAAACACTGATGGCATAGAAACAGGTCTAAAATTGTCTACAATATCCATTTCTCCATTTTTATAAAGGAGTCTTACTACTGAGAACTTTAATCGGTCAGGAAACAGACCCTTCCTAAAGGAAAAAATACAAATATGGCAATATACAGGGCCAACATGTGCAGCACAGTACTTTAATATTCTGCTAGGCACTCCATCATAACCATGAGAGTCCTTAGTATTCAGTGATTTAATTACTGACTCAATCTCCCCCTTGTCTGTATCACAGAGGAGCATTCAGACATCAATCTCGGAAAGGCATCTGCCAATTGTGTTATATGATTCCGTGTAGAAGCTAAATTTTTATTTAATTCACGAGCAATGCTCAGAAAATGATTGTTAAATACTGTACATATATCTGATTTATCAGTAACAGAAATATTTTTACTGCGAATTGACTTTACATCGCCAATCATGTGCTGCTGACCAGACACTTCCTTCACAACTGACCATATGATTTTAGTTTTATCCTGTGAATTAGCTATTCGATTTGGGCACTACATACTCTTTGGCTTCCTAATAACATTTTAAGCACCTTACAACACTGTCTGTAATTGACAGCTGCAGCTTGACAGTAACTACTTCTAATATTTTGATGTAATTCCCGCTTTGTTCTACATAATATCCTTATCCCACTAGTCAGCCACCCAGGCTGCCTATTGATGCTAGTACCCCGCTGACAACGTTCTAATGGAAAGCAACTCTCAAAGAACATGACAAATGTGTTAAGGAAAGCATTATATTTATCATCTATGTTATCGGCAATATAAACATCCTGCCACTCTTGTACCTTGAATAGTTTTAAAAAATTATTGCTGGTGGATTAACTTTCCCACATAATTTGTAATTATATGTTACATTTGTTTGAGTACAAAAGGCTTTTAGCGTCAAATTTTGTGCATCGTAGTCTGAAAGGCCATTCGCCCTTTAACTAACAGAATGCCCATCTAGTACTGAAGAATGAATAAAAATATTATCTATGGCTGTGCTACTGTTCCCCTGCACCCTAGTTGGAAAAAACACAGTCTGCATCAGCTCATATGAATTTAGGAGATCTACCAACATACTTTTTCTTGCACCATCATACACAAAATTAGTATTGAAGTCACCACATATAACTAATTTCTGGTACTTCCTACAAAGTGAATCAAGTGCCCTCTCTAGCTTGAGCAGAAATGCTCTGACTTAAGAGTTAGTGGACCTATAAACAACAACAAGTAGATGTTTAGCTTCTCTAAATTCAACTGCCCCTGCACAACGTTCAAATATCTATTCAGTGCAGTGTCGTGATACGTCTATGGACTCAAATGGAATACTGATTTTTACGTACATGGCCACTCCCCCATCCTGCAAGGAACACCTTGAAAACAGCCAGCTAATCTGTATCCTGGTAAAGGAAGCCTCTGAATTGTCAAATTATTTAAGTGGTGCTCCGACATACCAATAATATCAAAGTCGACATCAGGAAGTTGTTCACGAAGTTTATCTCTAATACATCTTATATTTTGCTGAAATATACTAATTCGTTCTCTACTTGGAAACATGACATCCTCTGAAGGTGAGCTAGAGGGACTTCCTTTAAGCAGGTATACTTATCAGCTGACTTCAATCTAAGAAAGTTGCACCTGTAACACCAACTACTACAGGAATTTGTCCATGGGTGGTCCCACCACCACTCACTACAGTGCCACATATAAACTTTGCCAGCCTCCCCTTCCCATACCTATTGAGGTGCAGGCCATGCCTAGTGAAACCTGACAGACTCAACTGGCACCACTGAAATGTGACCCATGCCTTCTGCCATGAGCCCCCCTCCAGCCCCATGTTAACGCGCCTTACAGCCGCATTAAGATGTGGCCGATCATGACACTGAAACAGCTGCACGAAATGCACATTAGTGCCACCAGTTTGAGTAGCTATCTTTACCAGGTTACTACCTACATCATATTCCCCCTCCCGATCAAGACTATTCCCTTCCTCACCAACTGGCACTACCTGATCCTCCTTTGTAAAATCCTTGCACTTGGCTTCACAATTCTGGTGACCTGGTTCTCACTCCAACACTTCCTGCAACTGCTGGCCCACACTTCTACCGTGCGAAGTACCTAGCAGCAGAATTTTCTTCTTTCAGTTAGACTTTGCAGCTGACCTAGGCGACCTAACTGCTGTGGACTGTTGTATGTTTCCTACACCTACAGCTACAAGACGGTCCTCTCCACTCAACTCTGACGGTTGGTCAATCTATTGCATATACGCAAAGTATAACTGTCTGAATATCCCCTCCTCGTAGCTTCCTTCTTGCCAACGGCCAGTTCCCATTCCTCACCACACTTCACCCTCCTCAACCTATATAGCTCCTCCTCTGCGCGTTGTAAATGCACATGGAGGGCACATATCTTACGCTCCTGCTCCTGTATCAGGTTATTTCTACTACAGATTCTGTACTCCCAGCAGACTATCTCTCTAGAATGCCCACTGGCTTCCCCACTGCATTCCCCTCAATGAAAGTACTATGAACAAATCCCACATCGTAATACACTATTCACCAACCTACGACAGAACCCAGACTTCTCACTCATGGTAAAATTTTATAGTTACTGAAAGAAACTACGTCTACGTTACCTAAGTTCAGTTACATTAATACATCTGTTTGTAGGAGTAACAATAGCGGTCTCGAAATTCTCTGTCTACTACGAAATCAACTACTTTTATTACTACTACATTAAAACTAGTACCAATACCATCAAAACCTAACAAAATCGTTAGCTAAAACAAAAATTTCAATCGGCCACTGGAACACTCAACGAAGTTAAAATAGTGAATGAAAATTTTACTAAAATATTTCACTAGAATCAATAGGAATCGTTAGCTGGAAACTAAAGCACTAGATTTACTAAACGACTTCAACGCACAGAAAACTCTAAAAAACTCCACAGCAAGCGAAAGTTTCCAAAAGTTTATTAAATTTTTATTTCCCTACAAACAGCACGAAAAACCGCTGAAAGCTATGAAATTTATCAACTGCATAATTGTGCACAAATAACTTGGTCAGTACTTAGCTTTATACGCGCCACAGATGGAAGTGCACGCCGCAAAATCTGAACACACTACTGAGGCGTGAGTCTTGGACGAACGACGTAGGCTCACACACGAGTGACAGCCCTCCCGAGCCAATAACACAAGAAGGAAGATATTAATCAAAATCCACTAATAATTTACTATTACAGCAAATATTAACACAAATAACCTTTAAAATAAGTAACTGCAGCCTAAAACTTTATAAAATATTGACGAGCAACTTCAACAGCAGTCCACCACACGTGACCTAACACCGAAGACCCAATGTTCGCGTTACATTGGACAATTGAGACACCACACACAAATTTGTTTAATATCTGAAGTGCATAGAAATGCTTGCTATATCTACATATGTATCTACGTACATAATTTGCAATACACGGTACTGTGAGTGGCAGAGGGTATCTTGCACTGCTACTAGCCAATATCTTTGCTGTTCCACTCGAGAATAGAGCGAGGAAAAAGTACTAACTATATGGCTCCGTACGAGTCCTAATTTCCCTTTTCTTCGTGGTCCTTACGTGGAATGTACGTTGGCGGCAATACAGCCGTTCTGACGTCAGCTTCCAGGGCCGGTTTTCTGAATTTTCTCTGTAGTCTTCCTTTAAAATAGGACGTCACCTCCCCACTGGGGATTTCCATTTTTGTTCCTGAAGCATCTTGCAACAACCCCTCACTTGAACTAAACCTCCAGAAATATCTGCGTTCAGCCAGTGAGTCCGTAGAGGACGGTATAAGAGGCGTACAGTATGTCTGGCCATGCCCGTCCTTGGACTATCTTAGCGAGTCGTCGCGCAGGATTCGTTCTACCTGCTTTGCCAAGAATGTCCCTCTCAGAAGCGGTATCAGCGCCGGCGGATTCTCTGCAAAGTGCAGTTCTACGTCCTCTGATTCTATGTGATGATATGGGACGTTATATTATTCAGTGTAACGTTCCATAGGGACTCAATTACGATGTATTTATTTACTAGATACCACATTAACTGATGATATAGACACAATTAATGATAATTAACTGAAAACTAACAATTTGCTTACGGCAGAGCTAAGCCTAACGGCGACTGGCTCCGATGGCGCGCAGCCAGTACCTCGTACTTAAGCTTGTGACATTTCGTAGCAGTTCGTACGTTTTCATTAGTTTAAACATTATTCGTTTCTATATTTAGATGATCGATTCCCGGCGTTGTAACATTGTCCCAAGAATGTACTTATCACATGTAGCCAACTCCTAATATCTACATCTACGTGATTACTCTGATATTCACAATTACGTGTCTGGCGAGGGGTTCATTGAACCACCTTCAAACTGTCTCTACCATTCCACTCTCGAATGGAGCGCGGGAAAAACAAGGCACATTAACATTTCCGTGCGAACCCTGATTTCTCTTATTTTATTGTGAGGATCATTTCTCCCCATGTAGGTTGGGAGCCAACAGAATGTTTTCGCAATCGGAGGAGAAAACTGGTTCTTGAAAGTTTATGAGAAGATCCCGTCGCAACGAAAAACGCCTTTGTTTTAATGATTGCCACTCCAGTTCACGTATCACGTCTGTGACACTATCTCCCCTGTTTCGCGATAATACAAAACGAGCAGCCCTTCTTTGAACTTTTTCGATGTCATCCGTCAGGCCCCCCTGATGCGGATCCCACACCGCACAGCAATAATGTAGAATAGGCGGACAAGTGTAGTGTAAGCAGTCTCTTTAGTAGATCTGTTGCACCTCCTAAGTGTTCTGCCAGTGAATCGCAGTCTTTGATTTGCTCTACACACAATATTATCTATGTGATCCATCCAATTTAGGTTACTTGTAATTGTAATCCCTAGGTATTTAGTTGAATTTACTGCCTTCAGATTTGTGTGACTTATCACGTAATCGAAATTTAGCGAATTGCTTTTAGTACTCATGTGAATAACTTCACACTTTTCTTTATTCAGAGTCCATTGCCATTTTCCACACCACATAGATATTTTATCTAAATCATTTTTCAATTAGTTTTGGTCATCTGATATCATTACTAAACGGTAAATGACAGCATCAGCTGCAAATAAACTAAGAGGGTACCTACTCAGATTGTCTCCTATGTCGTTAATATAGATCAGGAACAATAGAGGGCCTATAACACTTCCTTGGGGAATGCCGGATATTACTTCTGTTTTACTCGATGATTTTCCGTCTGTTACTACGAACTGTGACCGTTCTGGTAGGACCGGCCGGAGTGGCCGAGCGGTCTAAGGCGCTGCAGTCATGGATTGTGCGGCTGATCCTAGCGGAGGTTCGAGTCCTCCCTTGGGCATGGGTGTGTGTGTATGTCCTTAGGATAATTTAGGTTAAGTAGTGTGTAACCTTAGGGACTGATGACCTTAGCAGTTAAGTCCCACAGTGCTCAGAGCCATTTGAACCTTTCTGGCAGTATGTAACGAACTTAGGCACACAACTGAGGCGATATTCCATAGGAACGCGGTTTGGTAAGAAAACTCTTGTGAGTAACGGTGTCGAAAGCCTTCAGGAAATCTAAAAATATGGAATCAACTTGAGAACCCCCTGTCAATAGCACTCTTTAGTACATAAGTATAAAGAGCTAGTTGTGTTTCACAAGAACGATGTTTCCTGAATCCGTGCAGACTATGTGTCAATAATTCGTTTTCTTCGAGGTATTTCATAATGTCGAATTCAGTATATGTTCCAAAATTCTATTGCAAATCGACGTTAGTGATATGGGCCTGTAATTCAGCGGATTACTTCTATTTCCCTATTTGGGTATTCGTGTGACTTGAGCAATTTTCCAGTATTTAGGTACGGAACTTTCTGTGAGCGAGGGTTGTATAAAATTGCAAAATATGTAGCTGTCTGTGCGGGCAAAAGCGACTTTTATTAGCAAACATTTATCAAGTAAGATTACTTGCTTATTTGCTCCGCGCTAGAATAACTGTACTTTTCACGTGTATAGCCGCAGCGCCTCACACCATCTTACACTGGCAATGCCGTATGGTCCACCGTTCCTTCAGCCAGCGTGTGAAATGAAATCTTACTCCCCACTGTGTACGATCTGCAGTACCGTTTTACTCTCTCAATGCTACGTGACGTCTGCAAAACTGTAAAACTGGAAATAAATGGAAATAAATTGTGGCTAGAACGGAAGGTGTAGCTGGCACATCTCGGTAATTTCTTTTCACATTGTGATTTTTTAAAAAGAAAATAGTAATTTGGGAAACACTGGGAATGCCGTCTTTCAGCTCTTAGAAGCAGCCTGTACAATTTAGGTCAGTTCATTTTTTTACGCCGTTTGTTTTATATATTCCTCATTTACCATCATATTAATTTTGTTATTTCGTTATAGGATATTAAAAAATCTATTTGATGAGGTATTGTTATATTATCAGGTAATAAACAGCTTTTCGTAGCTTCCCGGTTAATTGTGTTAACAGAACGTTGGGATATTACCTCCCATGCTCACGTAAAATTAAATATCATCACTCTTTCAAATAGAAGATCATTGAACACTAATAACATATGAAACGTAACACATCAAATACAACATCAAAGAGAGTAAACGTAAGTTTCAGAATATTGATTATCCACATAAAATATGCTCAGAACATCAGCAAGATATTGTCTGACTTTACCTACTTTTAGAAAATAATAAACACATTTTGTTTACATTTTCCAGCTGCTAGTTGGTGGTCCCAAAGAAATCCATCGGAGCTCTTCTTCATGATTTGCACTATACAGACGTATTATAGACAGAATACTCAAGCGTATTATACACAATACACATGGGAAATTTATTTCTCTTTACCCCACTATGGAGTATTACTGCTCACCATAACACATTTTGAAGAAGTATTTACGACCTAAGTTCGCTCTGTTACAGAAATTATTATTTTTCGTGTCTAACACACGCGTCTCTTGCTGCTCATTGTTCATCTGCCGTCAGTGCACATAATCTGGTTGTGTGTGTTCCGAATTTTCCCGTGTTTCCATCCAAGATTATATATATTATGAGTACCCGCAAAAAAGAAACATGTTTTACAACCAGTGTTTTAGTAATCATAATTTTTATTCTGCCCAAGTGGCAAAATTCAAAAACTTTACAAACTGCTAGTCCTATTAATTAGTGAACTCATCTTTTTTAAAAAAATTTTTAGTCATTTAGTCCATAACAAATTAATTCATTAGATGAAATACTATTATTTTCCCTATTTTCTTAGAATTATTTCCCAATTATAAGTCTATTCAACACTGAGTTCATTATATTAGTCTTTAAGTAATCATTTAACGGTAACAATTAATCCCCTATGTGTAACAAACGAGTTTACAAATTTTGTTTGTACCTCTTCCTTGGGGACAATATCCTCCACCTGATATGTCTACTAACAGATCTATTGGGATGCATCCTTGATTATATAATGCCGACGTCGATTCATTCACTCACCCGGCTGCATCAGAGGCCATTAACATTGCACCGTCTGCACTGGTTCTTTTTGTCATGTGATTTCCCTAAATCGCTCCAGGCAAATGCCGGGATGGTTCCTTTCAAAGGGCACGGCCGACTTCCTTCCCCGTCCTTCCCTAATCCGATGAGACCGATGACCTCGCTGTCTGGTCTCCTTCCCCAAAACAACCAACCAACCTTTTCGTCATAGTCAGTTCGTCAAGGTCCTCGTACAGTTCGTCAAATCCCCGCTACTTAATAAAAATAAACAAGAATTGAGGACGCGTTATTTCAAGGTTCTTAGAACTAATGTTTCCCTTAATATGCTTACAGTGCCACCATGTACAATAAGTCATATCTGGGTCGTTTAGGGCATACTTCATTTTTTTCCTACTAGAGAGATATTCTCGTTGGTAGCTCGTATTCAGGCTCGGTAGTCTTTAGGTTTCCCTTAAACTACCACGGAATCTCTTAAATTCCACTATATTGTAAATGCCTCTTATTACTTGTGACTCAGGATTTACTGCTTGCATGACGTTTGGATGGGGTACCCTGCTAAGCACATTTAGCCCTACAAAAATTTCATAGGATTTCTTTATCTTCTCGTGTATCTTGACCAATTTCCTATGAGCCCTTATTAGTACAGTATCACCCACAACGTATTATTTTGGTGTCATTTTCTTGTCATGTCTCGCATTTGGAGACTGCCCTTTCGCTACTGCTCTTTCCAAAACTAGTTTACGCTTTTCTTCCAAATCCATGACAGTTCTTTTCGGAAATTTCAACAAGCGTTCGGTTATAGTTTAAGGTCTCTTACCTCTCAGTATTTGATATTGTGATATCTCGGCTGCTGAACGTCGATGTTCGTGAAGTATTTCCTCTACTTCTTTGACGTACAATCTCCAAGTAGTACAATGGTTATGGCTGAAAGCTCTGCATAGCTTTTCCACGGGGTTCAAGGGATCAAAACTGATGGAAGCTATATATAGCTTTCATACCTAATCCTTTCAGTGTATTCTTCCAAGGTTTCGATAAAAAGTGAGATACATTATCTCTGATTATTTATTTAGGTTTGCATACTGTGTGTACATAATTTGTCCTAGTTTCTAGCTATTAATGACTAAGTACATTTTCTCAGTGGATATAATCTAAAACATTTGCAAAATACATTCATTACTACCAGTACATATTTGAAACATCCTCTGCTGGTCCAAACAGGCACTAACACGTCGGCTGCAGCTAACTCATCTCCTTCTTTTTGTATGATGCAACCCATCTGACACTTGTAACTGGTCGTAGGTGTTTCCGTTTTCTGAAACTTCTCATATTTTTCTAGTACCTTCCTAGCCCTCTTCACCAAAACTGTTAAAAATGCGTCTTTCTTTGAACTTTTCTGCACACTTTTAGGGTCCAAAGTGACCATAGCTAACGTGGATATACCACACGAACTCTTCTATGGTATTCAGGTAAATACAGATTCCAGTTCTCCCACATTAAATACCCCTTTTTCCATATACTAATATTTCCTTAATTTGGGTTCCTGATTTCCTTCCCTATTTTTCTCTGCCACAGCCAAAGTCGGGTCTTTCTCTTGTTGCTATCGTATGTTTTTCGTGTAATTTCGTACCATACTCCTGTCATGCAAAACAAACGTATCTCTCTAGAATCACACCCACTCTGTTCCCTTTGGTTTATTACCAATGACAATCCGGATAATGCGTCCGCCACCACGTTGTCTTTGCCTGGACTGTAATGTAAGCCGATTTGGTATTCGTGGAGAGTAATGGCCCATCTGGTAATCCCTTAATGAAAGAAAGTGCCTTATGGTGGATATATACATTTACTTCCCTCCCTACCAAACAGCAGCGGAACTTTTTTAAAGGCCACGCAATTGCTAACCCTCTTTGTTCAGTAACTCTGTAGTTATGTTCACATTTCGTTAGCATGCTGCTAGCGAAGCTAACTGATCGTTATTGTACACCGTTTGGAATAAATGAACTCCAGTTTCAAAATCCGAAATGTCAGTAGATACGCAAAAATCCTGGTCTTATCTTCGGTGGAACAGTATTACTCCTTTGCAAAGGGCCTCCTTGATACTCTCAAACTCTCTCTGACACTGTTCTGGCCGCACCTATGGGACATTCTTTATAGTTAAATTAAGTGTAGCTTGTGACGTTTCTGGCTTTACGGCATCACATTCAGCTACAAGAAGCGCAGAGCAGTCGAGAAGGCAGCAGTGGGAAGATGTAATGTGGTGTGAGGTACGGGTGACAGAAGATTATTCGGTGCATGCGTCGTGAGAAAGATCGCTCAAATTGTGGTCCTTCCCCACGAGTGACTGCCGTCTTCAGAAATAGCGCACCAAAGTGATGAACATTTGTTATATATATATATATATATATATATATATATATATATATATATATATATATATATATATATATATATATTAGAAAAACTAAACAGTGAATTTACTTGCATTGCACATAAAAGCATCTCTTAATAGTAGGAAGGCTATCACTCCATTATTTCAAAATGGTTAGTTACTAGCAGAATAATAAACAATCGTTAAACGAAAAGGCAGATGAAGCACTTCAGAGATTTTCGGGTCACGCCTAACTTGGATGGCGGGGATGTTGTTCGGCTGTCGGGTCGTAGCTAGTTCGACAGTCTCGGAGAACAAACTTGTTGTCTGAGGCGGTTGTTATCAGTTAAGACTTAATTCACATTCTCTGGTTTGCAAATGTGTAGCTCGATCGGTAATCTCGAGGACAGACATGTTTTCTTCACGTTATTGGTTAAAATTGAAATTAATATTCTCTGGTCTTTTGGACATGTAATTGAGGAATAATGTGATAGTAAATACGTTAACACGCATTTCATTATTTTGTTTATTCTTTGTGAGAGTGTGAAGAATGGAAATAATTTGTGATTCATGCAGTGTTTTGTGCTCTGCTAATAAAAAGCGAGTTGCACCCGTTGCAACAAACCAATTCAAAACTTGATAATTGTTACAATACCAGTTCCTCGCTAACAGCTTATTACACCCTCAAGATAATGAACTCACAACCTACATGCTGTTTTCGGAGCAGGCGACTACAACTATAGAAGACTGCAGGTTGCTGAACGTTATTCAGAACTTAAGCAGTCCACTCAGGGTGTTGGAAGCAACTAGGTATTTCACATATAATGCAACCTTAGTACAAATGAGATCAGTGACAGATCATCTGTGGCCACATAGAGGAAGTATGAAGGGAGGAAATTTTCGAGGGAAGGTATTTATCATACTCACGAAAATCCCTCTCGCTATATCTTTTCCTTGCCGTGCATGGCATCCTTGGTGGGTACGTCTTTGAAGTGAAAGTGTGTTATAGTTATGAGACTAGATTTTATTAGCGCGAACTGTGAACTGTAACCGACCAGAAACTTGTGTAAGGGTTGTGATCCGTTCGAACTGCAAATAACAAGAGAATTGTTTTTGAACTTTAGTTGAACTATAATAATTGATGTCGCAAAATTAAATTTTTTTTTACCGTGAAATCAGTATCGGTAAAACGCAAGAATAGGAAGTGTTGAAGTGCTGTGAGAATAAAGATTAACATTGTGTGCGCGGAGCATGGGAGTCGTAAAAGTCATCACTTCAAGATTCTTCACGCCAAGAGACGCCGCAGCTTGTAACGAAGTGGGAGGGAGCCACGGACAACACATGCGGCGGCAGCAAGCAGCGATCGGTGCAGTTATTACAGGACGCGTCTGACGTGCGAGTTTCAGCACATCACGACAGCGAAGTTGCAACCTGCGACACAGCCCACAACTACTAGAATCAGCGTCGTGGAGGAAGAAACTTAATGTAAGTGTTGCGCTAACATACAGCAGTCTAAGGTTTATAATTGGAATGTTAGTATTAGTAAAATGTCTGGGAAAAGGGAAATGAGGTGCGCTCTCGGAAGCAGAGTAGTTCAGTCTCGTAGTAGTAGTAACGATCCGGAGGATCAGATATAGATAAATAGCAGTGAATTTATAGTTTAATGCTATGTCAAATGAAAACTTTGGTGATGTATCCGATATAGTACGTAAATTCAAATACCAATGATCTGATTGAGACTTCTGAAGTAGCCATAAATGATTTCACTGGGAATGTAGAATTACCTAATAATGATTGCAGCGAAAATGTAAATTCAGTGAAACATAATGATAATGCGAATCAAGAACATGTAATACCTACTCAAAATGAAGTGAGTGGTTGGAATGACGATTCCTGAGAAAATGAATCTGACGACGACATTATTAACGAGCCGACAGATGAGTTACGTACATTAAGTCATGATACAGCATCAGCTGACACTTTGCCAACTCAAGATGATGATCAGGTGTAAGATCTACGCTAAAATTAATTTTGCAAGAACAAAAAGTAGCACAAAAGGAAAATAAGAAGGAATTAAGAGAAATTCTGTACATAACAAAACAGTAAAATTAAATAAGGGGTTAAATGAATTAATTTAAGACTGGCTCAACTTAATGCTAAGTTCAACGCTTTGGAACAAAAGGTTACAAATCTTGAAGCTAAAGCTGAGGGATATTGGAAGAAAAGATGTTATAAGACAAAAGAATGGGGTAAAAAATTAGAAGTTTGTAAGTCAAAAATACATCAACAGGTTGACCACGAAATAAAAAAGTTAAATAAGGATTTGCAGCATCAAAGTTGGGTAGTACAAACAACACTTACTGACGTAAGTAAGGTAAGGAAAGAGCAAAGCAGAGCTATCAAGGCATGTAATGATAAATATAAGATACAATCGAGTAATTTACAGAGTATCCAAAATGGACATGAAATAGGTAGTCGTAATATTTCACATGTAGAGTACCTATTCTTGAAAAGGCAACACAATTGCGATTCACGGTAAATTGAGAGAAATAGAGCAAAAAGCACGTCCTGATATGCAAGACAAAATAGGAAATGAAATTAAACAAGAAGAAATTTGGTGTCAACAAGAAAGAAAGTAACGCATTGTTCCTGTAAGTGACGTAGAAAATTACGCTAATGTATATAAATTGCATCATTTCTCTAGTAAGGGAACTATAATACCAGGAGACTTCATTAGACAGTCTGAGGGCATCATTCCTGAAAACATGACATAACAAAAAAAAAAAAAAAAAAAAAAAAAAAACAAATTCGGGGACAGTAGGTCAGAAGCAGAAATAATATCATGGGGAACAGAGGTCATATAAAACATAACGAATTTAAGCAAGCATTTTTAAATCAATACTGTTCTATTAGCACACAAAACAGCAGAAATGAAATTTTTGAGGACAGAAGCCTTGTGAGCAGTGGTTGTAGCAAATATAAACAGTTTTTTCCAACATTACTAAGAAAAGGAACAATAGTTAATCGACCCATTAAGTGAACCTGACATAATAGAAGTTGTTATACTTAAATTCCAAGTGTCAATGAAAGGGAAGTTAATCACTCTAAATAAAAGTGACGTCCGTTGCCTAATGCACGTGCTGGAGCAATTAAAAGCGTTGTCCAGCAACAGGCAACTACCGGAGGGTTAAAGAAAGAACAGGTGGAGGACAGACAACCGTAAAGATAGCGATCAAAGCCGAAACAGAAGTACGAGTCGATATGATGAATGACGTGACAGAGATGAAAACAGACAACGTCACAGTTGCAACCTGTCCAGAAGAGGGAGAGGCACCTTTCAAAGCGGTATGATCAGAGGAGGCTATTGAACATGCTGCAGAAAGAGATAGTAATCATACAGAGCCAGAAAATTAGTGAGCCCTTTGGACTTGGTCCAATCCCGAACGGCCGAGTGTAATGGACCTTCAGTAAAGTTCTTGGGGTGTGACGAAAGGGATGGAATAAATGGAATAAGGATTACACTCATAGAAGGCAGGAATTAAAGGAAATGTACCACCTGGCAATTGAAATTGAAATACAAAACATGAAAACAACTGTGATCTTAGATTCATGTTGCGAAATTTGTGCTGCTTCTAGTAATTTATACCAAGAAATAAAAAATTATTCTGTACAAGGAGTTAAAGTGGTTACAACGTGTGGGTGTAGAAGTAAAACGATAAAGAAGCAGATTTTAATCAAATTTAAGATGTTAAACGGAAGATTCTCAGTGAATGCTACGGTGGTGACCAGAATTTGCGTCCATTTAATTTTGAGTACAAATTGGTTAATTGCTAATAGGGCAATGTAAGATTTTTCAGAGGGTGTAATGGGGATAAAAGAAGAACAGGAGGAACAGGTATTCCAATTTATTGGAAATGAGGCCACACAAAATAAAGGTGTTAATGCAAGAGTACAAATTATGATGGAACGCATGTACTGGAACTATGAACCAGAAGAAAGCATGTATTTGCAAATGGGGGTGGCCCCAGATGAAGAGGTAGCGTAGAAGCTAAAACCAAGGAAAAAGTCGCAGTTATTGAGGGATTAAGTGAGGAGGAGGCACTTGAGTTGGAAAAATTAATACTATAGCATGAAAAAGCTTTTTGAAGGACAGCAGGGTACATGGGGGATTATGAATATGGTTTCCAGATGAAACCACATAATCAGTTTAGGTTTATATCATATTCTATTCCGTTGGCAAAATGAGATTCAGTAGATAAAGAAATTAAGAAAGTGATTGAATGGCAGACTTTCGAGCTATCTCAGAGTAATTATTTTAATTCTCTTGTAACTGTGCCAATGGAAGACGGTCCATTACACATAACTTTGCATGCCAGAGCCTTAAACAAAGTCATTTTACCGCAGATGGATGGGCGTGAGGCACTAAAGAAGCTTCTACAGAAGTTCAATGGCGTCAAGATACGAACAAGTGTAGACTTGACCACCAGATGCTGGTACGTCCCACTAGTAGAAAACTGCAGAATATTTACCGAATTTGTTTATGGAGGACGAAGTTACCAATAAGTATTACTCCATTTGGTTTAAAGATCTCAACAGCTGCTTTTATATGTATTTTAGATAAGGTTCAAGGAGAGCGGCTATAAATTTGGACAAATCTGAATTCTGAAAATGGGAAATTTAATGTAGAGGGCATATTGTAGCGGATGAGGGTATCAGGCAAGACCCAGAGAAGTTAAATGCCGTAAGAAACTTTCCAAAACCTAAGAACAAAAAGCAGATGAAAGCCTTCTTCAGTTTAATCGTATTCTATAGCAAATCTGCGACAAATCAAGCACGTAATGCGAAAGCCCTATTTTAAATGACGAAGAAGACTGTCACATGGATCAGGATCCAGGAGTGCGAACAATAATTTCAAAAAACAAAAGGTAAAATATGTAATAATTGTTTTCTCACTTTTGTATCCCGCCTGGAAGGCGGCGCGTGGGTCTGCTCCGGTAACTGAAAGGTTGGCCGAATGAAGGAAGCGAGCAGGAGAGGGTGAGGTAAAACAAGTCGGTACTGCAGTATGAATTTAAATCACCTTTACTCTAGCAAGAATACATAACTTTGCAATGAGGTGCGAAGTTGAAGCAAAGTGTCCCGGCCGTCTGCTCTTCATCAAATGGGTAGAATCTGCAGCGGAGCTCTTAGATCTGCACAGCGCCTGCTAGAGGGCACTATCGTCGGTGTAGGTCGTAGTGTCAACTTAGGTACTTGCACTTCTGCCGTGGCATCGTGGTTATCGATACCACACTCACACCCAGATTTAAAGGTACCTTTTGCATCCTTACTGATCACTCAGAATACGGGTTGGGAGCTCATCTATGTTGATTCATAGAAAACAGACACAGTGTGGAATCAAAATCTATTGCCTTTTCCAGTCGAGTACTGACCAAATTGGAGAGAAGATATTCGGTAGCAGAAAAGGAAACGATTGCGGGTGGTGTGATCGTTTAAGAAATTCAGATACTACACTACGTGATCAAAAGTATCCTGCCACCCGCAAAACATACGTTTTTCGTATTAGGTGCATGGTGCTGCCACCTACAGCCAGGTACTCAATATCAGCGACCTCAGTAGTCATTCGGCATCGTGAGAGAGCAGAATCGGGCGCACCGCGAAACTCACGGACTTCGAACGTGGTCAGATGATTGGGTGTCACTTGTCATACATCTGTATGCGAGATTTCCACACTCCTAAACATCCCTAGGTCCACTGTTTCCGATGTAATAAAGAAGTGGAAACGTGAAGGGACACGTACAGCACAAAAGCGTTCAGGCCGATCTCGTCTGTTGACTGACATACACAGTTGAAGAGGGTCGTAATGAGTAATCCAGGCCATCACACAGGAATTCCAAACTGCATCAGGATCCATTGCAAGTACTATGACAGTTAGGTGGGAGGTGAGAAACACGTATTTCATTGTCGAGCGGCTGCTTGTAAGCCAAACATCAAGCCGGTAAATGTCAAACGACGCCTCGCTTGGTATAAGGAGCGTAAACACTGGACGATTCAACAATGGAATATCGTTGTGTGGAGTGGCGAATCACGGTACACAATGTGGCGATCCGATGGCAGGGTGTGGGTATGGCGAATGCCCGGTTAACGTCATCTGCCAGCGTGTGTAGTGCCAACAGTAAAATTCGGAGACTGTGGTGTTATCGCGTGGTCGTGTTTTTCATGGAGGGGCTTGCACCACTTTTCGTTTTGCGTGGCACTATCACAGTACATGCTTACATTGATGTCTTAAACACCTTCTTGCTTCCCATTTTTGAAGAGCAATTCGGGGAGGGCGACTGCATCTTTCAAGACGATCGCGCACCTGTTCATAATGCGCTGCCTGTGGCGGAATGGTTACACAACAATAACATACCTGTAATGGACTGGCCCGCACAGAGTCCAGACCTGAATCCTATAGAACACTTTTCAGATGTTTTGGAACTCCGACTTTATGCCAAGCCTCAGTGACCGACATCGATACCTCTCCTCAGTGCAGCACTCAGTGATGAATGGGTTGCTATTCCCCAAGAAACCTTCCAGCACCTGACTGAACATATGGCTGCGACAGTGGAAGCTGTCATCAAGGCTAAGGGTGGGCCAACACCATATTGAATTCCAGCATTACCAATGGAGAGCGCCACGAACTTGTAAGTCATTTTCAGCCACGTGTCCGGATACTTTTGATCACATAGTGTATGGTATGAGGAGGAAAGTAAAAGTGCTTACAGACCACAAGGCACTATCATTTCTGACCGATTGTAGACCGAGTCATTACAGATTAACGAGATTGACTTTAGTGCTTCAGGAGTATGATTTCACAATAAAGCACTTGCCGGGAGAAAGAATACAGTAGCTGCTCCGTTATCCAGATTGCCTGAGAGTATGGATAAAACAGACTTTAATGATTCGGAACAAACAAAAGTCTCCAGGTTATACACAATAAAAATAAAACACAATAAAAATACAAAAAAAACCATATTAAAATGTATGAGAAGGGAACACAATAGGGATGATAAAAAGTGATTGAAGTATGAAAACGAAAGACAAGGTAAGGAAGCACTATTTCATACAAAAGTGTATGTTAGCGTAGAAAAAAAGCAGTGGAAGGTGTATTGGTCAGAAAATGAAACTGAAAGGCTTGTGTAGTTCACACATTTCACATATGCTCATTTTGATACCAAGAAATGTGTGGCGAAAATAGAGGAAAATTGCTGTTTTGATAATTAGAAAAAAGGGTAAACAAAGTTCTACAGTTATGAAAAGTGTGCCAAAAAAATAAAAGCTTCACACCTGCGCAGCGTCCGCCTCTGGTAGCTGAGTGGCCTCGCAGTTCAGCGCTAGCGGCCGTGCGAAGCGCAGGTCCGATACTTCCGTCTGTGCGGCGTGTGCGAGTGTTTGTTTACTTGTGGACTTAGTCTGCGCGCGGGCTAGTAACAACGATCATGGCGAACAAGTACAGGAAAACTACATTACGATTCAATTTCTGCAAAGACTACGAACGACCAAAGGCCTTAGCAGTGGAACGATTCATTCGAGAGGACGTCAAGATACCGCCAAACGATATTGTCGGAATTCACCTGTCCATCGTTAGTCCCACGGTTTATGTTAAGATGGTAAATGACGCGACGTGTGAGAGAATTCTACAGGCGACAAAAGCTGGTCTCCGATTTTACCATAGTGACGGGAATGTCGGCACGGTAACTGTAGAACATGCTGGTCTGGGTGTACGGACAATACGTGTTTTTGAGCTGCCATTTGAGCTCCCGGCTGACGAAGTTATCGAGGCTTTTAAGCCATACGGCACGGTACATGGTCACACAGCAGAACGCTGGACACAATTCGCCACGTATCCCGTTCTTAACGGAGTGCGACAGATCACTATTGATCTTCAGAAGCATGTACCGTCCTATCTGACAATTGGTGGTTGTCGGGCGGTGGTGATTTACGATGGTCAACCACGTACATGTTCTGGCTGTGGCCAGGAGGGACACCTCAGGTCGAACTGTATGCAACGGCGGATTACGCAACTGCCTTCAGATGTCCGGGAGCCGTCGCCGGCGATGACAGTACTACCGATCACCTATGCCAAGGCTCTCACTGCGTCCGCTGATGACCGAAAGGACACAGCCCCGGTGGAAGATCAAGATGGCACTCTCCGAAACCTTGTAGCAGACGTCGGGATGACAGAGGCTGCTGCTCCATCGAGCATGCAATCTACGGCGACAACATCAGATGAGACCGAACTCCCACCAAGCACACCGATAGTACACGAAGAAGTTCCAGCCACTACGGATGCTGTTCCGTCTGGAACGCACTCTGTGACGACAACATCAGTTTCGACCGAACTCCCGCCAAGTACAACGATGGGACTCGAAACACTTCCAGTTCCTACGGATGCTTTTCTGTCGGGCAGCCATGATTCCCTACAATCTGAGGACACGGAAGGAAGATCACGCAAACAACGTTCCCCGAAAAGGAGGAAACGGCGTCGTCGCACGACATCTCCTAGGGATGACTCCCCTTGCCCCGACGACGATGTGCCTGTGGACCAAGATGACACAACAGCCTCTACGAAACAGGATGAGGCAATGGAAACTGTTCGATCAGACCCGCAGCGGTCTGTCATATTGACGGTACCGGGACGTGGTGATGCTGAAAAGGACTCACAACCAGTTGGCTCTCCAGACGCAGATGCTGTGGCTATGGACACGAATATATCACTGCCTGCAAAGATGTGGTATGACGATATTGAGGAGGCGCCGGACGTCATACAGAGGCAGCCGGCACTCACGAAGACGGCCTAATAATTGCTGAAGGTGAAGGGAGAGGGGCGAGAGAACGTCTTCTAACTCAGCCCCCAGCGCCGATGCAGGGAGATGTTGTTGCGCCTCGACAGAATGGGATTCAACGCCATGCGAACCGTATTGCGACATTAAATATAAATGACGTCCGTTCACCGGCCAAAATACACCTACTGAAGGAAACGATTGTGCATCTGTGTGGATATTGCTTTGCTGCAGGAAGTCCACATAGCTGCACTCCCATACATCGCAGGCTACCAATCCTATTCGTCACATGGAGATCACAATTGGAGTGGGGTGGCAGTTTACGTGCGAGATGGCTTCCCAGTGGAAAATGTGTGTTACCTTCCGTCGGCCAGGGGAATGGGTTTCACGACGTTTGGGACACGCATCATCAATCTTTATGCACGGTCGGGAAACAATCGGCGGCGGGAAAGGGCGCGATTTTATGCAGAGGAAATTGCCCCACTTTTCCATGGACGTTATGAATGTGTAATAATTGGTGGAGATTTCAACTGTGTTCTCAGCCAGAAAGACCAATGGCCGCAAGCAAACATCAGCCAAGAGTTGCGAATCGTTGTCAACGACCTTGTACTTAGTGACACGTGGGAATTACGACATGGAGATGCACCGGGATACACCTATGTGACAAGTCATTCGGCGAGCAGGTTAGATCGCATTTATATCTCACGGGCTCATGCAACTGATGTCCAGGACGCGGAACACTGGTCATTGGCATTTTCCGATCACAGCGCTTACATCTGTACGGTGCTTCTTCCCCGTAGAGAGGTGTTGAACAGTAAGGCCCCGTGGAAATTAAACATTCAACATCTACATGATCCTGAATGCCGTCAACGGATCCTTGAGACATGGGTTGATCTCATATAGCAGGGAGATGGCAGAATGGCGCCGCCGTACGACCGACTTTTATTTTGCAGCGCTGCGCGACCTGGACGATGGTCCTCCGGGACAGGACGTTTGGATCGAACGCAAAAGGATAAAAGCTAAACTAGTGGCATTAGCTCAGAAACATCTTCAGGGAACCATGGTGCGCGCCAGATGTCACGATACGATAATGCACGAGATTCCTTCCATGCACCACGTCGTGAATGAACGAAAGCACCGACGACGCGTTTTGGTACGGGAATTAATTACCCGCGAAGACCGAAGAGTGACGCGTCAAGCGGACATTGTCTCTGCATTCGTCGACCATTACCAACACATCTATCGGGAAGAAGCAGCCCCTGTCGATGACCTCGAGCGTATAGCCACGTACGTCTCCCGTACACTGACGGTGGAAGCCGCGGGAACCTTACTGGAAGCCATTAGCTGTGAGGAAGTACATGATGCGATCGCAAAGGGTGCGTTGAATAGGTCCCCAGGCATCGATGGACTTCCTGCTGAATTTTATCGAGAATTTCGCAACGAAATGGCACCGCGATGGACGGAAATGTACAACGAGATGTTAAATTCCGATGCGCCTATTCCACCGGCTTTTATGGAAGGCCTCTTGGTGCCAGTACATAAACCGAAGCCAGGAATTACGGTCACACATTATCGCCCCATCACCCTGCTTAATGCCGACTATAAGGTCTTTGCACGGTTGCTAGCGTCCCGATGTCGTATATTAATTCGTAGCGTTCTCTCTCCAGAACAGACGACACCGGGTGGATCGGAGAATGTGCAAACAGCTACTGGCGAATGCCGTGATGTGATAGCGCTGGCGGAGGAGTGCCGGCTTAAAGCGGCGATGGTGGCGGTTGATTTTGACAGTGCTTTTGATAAGGTGCGCCACAACTATCTGTACGCTGTACTGGAACAAATGGGATTTCCAGACCGTTTTACTGGTCTCATTAGAAGGATTTATGGGGGCGCACAATCCTTGGTACAGGTTAATGGGCGTATAGCAGGGCCCATTCAAATTCGACGATCCATTCGCCAGGGCTGCCCTCTTTCGATGCTGCTGTTCGCGATAGCGTTGGAACCATTGACTGGGAGGCTAACAAATTCTCTTTCTGGGATGGAACTGCGGGGCTACACCTTCAAATGTCGTGCCTATGCGGACGACCTCCTGCTGCTCGTTCGTTCTGAGGAAGAGGTGAAGACGGTCCTTGAACTGTTGTTGGACCACAGTGTGACGGCGGGTAGCGCAGTGAACATGAACAAATCTGCAGCAATGGCGGTTGGAAGGCGCCTTACGCGGAAGAAATCAGTCCGTTTCCTTATGTGCAACGATTCCGCTATCTCGGCATAGACTTTACCTCATCTGTAAAACATACTGCGGCAGTTAACTACCGACGTATTTTACAGACAACACGTACCATGGTCCGACAACATCTCCTACGGCGCCTTGATCCTTTGCAGCGAGTCGAATATCTGAACACTTATGTGGTTTCTCGAATGGTGCATATTTCGCAGATCCTGCACCTCCCACTCACGCTCGGACGTCGACTTCAGTCAGCACTAGGCTATTTTGTGATGATTGGGTCGCCCCTCAAGGTGCGATACGCAACGCTCACGCTCCCTACGGACAAGGGGGGACTCGGACTTACGAATGTTCACTGCCGAGCGACGGCGCTCCTTCTAGCCACTTTGTACAAGCAATGGCGTAGCGGGCGTGATTCCCTTACATCCCGCCTACTGGATCTCCTAGTTCCAGCGTCCCTCACACCTCCGGCGGCGGTGGGCAACATTACGCCACATTTTGCGCATGTATCAACATTTATCGTGGAACTTAGTTATATCAGAGACGAGCTTCCGCGCACGAGACCGCCATGCACGAAGGATTTTTATGTTTGGCTGCTACGACGGATAAGTCGTAATGTCATTGAACTCAAACACCCCAAGTTGCATTGGCCGAAGATTTGGAGACATGTGCACCAAAAATTCCTTCCTACCTTCGTTCGGGCACTGTGGTTCTCTGTCACGTGTGGCAAGTTCAACACCAACCAACGACTCCATGCAATTGGACTAATGGACACTCCACTATGCCCGAAATGTCGCCAAGTTGATGACGACCATCACCGTTTAACTTGTATCGCGGTGGAGGACGTATGGCTCCTAGGAAGACAGATGGTGGCTTGCTACCTCCGTGTGACCCCGCAACATATTACAGCTGCTTCCTTCTTACATCCGGAGAGTGACTACTTTCCGGCGACTAAATCACAGTCGATCATCTGGGTCAAAGGTTGGACGATCGCGTACCTCTATGGGAATGCTGCCAAGTCGCGACTCGACTTTTGGTATTTCTTGCAGCAAGCCCACAATGAGGTTCATAGATGGTCACACTATCGGAAAACCTTTGCCAACTATCTTCAGGCAGTCTTCCTCGACCCCCCACGTAGTTGGGATGTGCCGGGTGCAGTCGGTGTGCACATTTGACAGCTGATAGTGAACCTCACGCTTCTCTCACCGCTCCATATGTAATGCACATACTATACCATGAAATGATCTACATGTTCCTTTTAACAGAGTGGTCCTTATGGAAAATAAATAAATAAAAAACAACATCCCTGTATCCCTTTTCCTTTACATTTGTGATTTGTTTTACAATGATTTTTTTTTTTTTTTTTTTTTTGCAGAGGATGCATTTCATTTAGTGTTTGTGAACTGCCTAATTTTGTATTTAAAAAAAAAAAAAAGTTGGTAGAGCACTTGCACGCGAAAAGCAAAGTTCCCGAGTTCGAGTCTCGGTCCGGCACACAGTTTTTATCTGCCAGGAAGTTTCATATTTCCAGGAAGCTGGCATCCATATCAATACGCTGCAGCATATCCGCAGCAAACTGTTGTCGGCGTGGTTTGTCGCAAGGCGTCAAATGTTGCAGAATTTGCAGGAAAAAAAAGTGGCCAGCGCGACGGAATGTCATACCTAACGTCCCACGTTCGATTCCCGGCTGGGTCGGAGATTTTCTCTGCTCAGGGACTGGGTGTTGTGTTATCCTTATCACCATCATTTTCATCCCCATCGACACGCAAATGGCCGAAGTGGCGTCAACTCGAAACATTGCACCAGGCGAACGGTCTACCCGACGGGAGGCACTAGCCACACGGCATTTTCATTTTACCTGTGCAGCAAAGTGGATGTGCGTAGAATTATCCTAGCAAAAATTCTGGAAAAGTTATGCATTGACCCCTCCCACCTCACAAAGAGGGTACAGATATCTGTTCGTCGTGTTGGACATGTTCTTTAAACATGTAAAACTGTATGCACTGGGAAAAGCTACAGGTATGTCGCTTTCAAATAAACTCAAGAATGACAACGTAACGATGGTAGGTAAACTAGATAGGATCATCAGTGAAAATGGACCACAATTTATATCAGAGAGCTGGAAAAATATGTTGAGGTACATTGGCATAAGACCTATATATGTAGCTAAATACCATCCTCAATGAAATATGCGTGAAAGAGTCACGAGAGAATTTAGTAGACTGTCGAATACACACTGCTCTAGAAAACATCACGAGTGGCTAAATTAGTTACAAGGAAGAATTGGAGAGAGTTATGAATGAATTGCCGCATTCTGCCACGGAAATACCACCACGAGATCTGTTAACAGGGAAAAATGTACCAAGGGTAATTGAACAGATAGTAAATTTACCGCAGAGAGATTATATTTCAGTTGACAAAAAGAGGGATTTAGCCTTAGCTAGGATCAAAGCAGCTAAAAGAAAGAAAAATTGGAACAAACAGGTTCAGGAAAGTGGATATCAAGTTGACGAATTGGTACGGAGCAGGTCAAGACATAGGTCTTCCGAAATAAACTCAGAGATTAAAAAATTCTATGAAATGTACGAAGTATCATACAAAATTATTAGGGTACCACACACCAATGCAGCGGTGGTAGCCAACATTAAAACAGGAACAAGGAAAGGAGTCTACAGCATCGTGCTCATCAAAAGTAATATGAATAGAAAACCTCAGGGGGGCAATAACGTTCTTTGTATGCTAGGTAACTGACGATTGCCAGGTGTCAGAGTTAACCGACAGCATGCTTCATTTTCTTTTCCTGCTGTTAGTTCTTCAAAAATGGTTCAAATGGCTCTGAGCACTATGGGACTCAACATCTGTGGTCATAAGTCCCCTAGAACTTAGAACTACTTAAACCTAACTAACCTAAGGACATCACACACATCCATGCCCGAGGCAGGATTCGAACCTGCGACCGTATCAGTCGCGCGGCTCCTGACTGAGCGCCTAGAACCGCTAGACCACCGCGGCCGGCGTGTTAGTTCTTCCTCGTCTTTCATTCATAACTATATCTGGCTTCTTTACCATGGTTCACTATCAGGGTTACATGAGAAAATATCCATACACTGAATGCAACAACAAAGAAACTTACAAAAAATGTAACATAGCAGGATAAACATCTGCATAGCATGGATGAAAAACTGACATTTGACGGAAAATATGTGGGCAGGCCAGAATACATGAAGCAAGAGAACAGTATATATAGTTACAGACACAACACCCTATTAATTCACATAAAGAAGTATTACAAAACGTGCAGTGGAACAATTTTTAAACAATGACAACAACGATAAACAAACCCTTATGTCTGAAAATATTTTAGGAATAGGAAAGCAAGACGAGGGTTATTATATATGACACAGATGGAACAAAGCATAAAAATAAGCTGAAGGCTGCAGAAGAAGAGGACGATGCTAAACCAGGTAAGTGATTATGACAATGTACAATAGAAGAAATTCGAAGCACAAGTAAAGGACGTAAGTAAATATTGTGTTGAGATGATGTGCAGATTGTTTCAAAATAGACGTATCGTTACGCTTTAGCATGAACTGAAACGACTAACCGGCTACTGCTATAATGAATTAAGATACACCGATAGGCTAGGAATAGTCTTGCCAAAGAATTTTATTGTAAATGGAGAGTTATGGTTATTACGCGACAGAAAAGTCGTCCAATTATTTACGAGGAGAGAGAAGAGGTAAAATGGAGAGTACTAGATTAGGTGACAGAAAAGTCGGTCAATTATCTACGTAGAGAGAAAAAGGAGAAGTATGGTTACTAGGTGGCAGGAAAGTCGGCAAGTCATTTACGTAGAGTTAGGGATGAAAAGCAAAAGGCGACATATATGTCAGCCATTAAGTAATATTTATTGACGAAGTAGTTACCGCCATCTATTTTATGAAGTACAAGGGGGTAGACATATTGTCGACGTAAGACATAACACTGACACGGAAATCTGATGAAAGACATAAAAGTAGTAAATAAGGTTTAAATAGAAGGCCACGTAATGTGAAGTATAGGGAGTAATGACACACGCTGGTTTAAATAAGAAAGGAATGTGGAATAAAGATCCAGCTGAGATTAAGATAATTAACCTCTACATATCACACAGTCATATAGTGCTCGTATATATGTCAGTATAAATGCACTGTCATTGCTGAATACAGTTGCACTAGTACGGTTTGTAGCAATAATGACACCCAAAACATAGAAGGAATGATACCTCATGCTGTGAACTGAAGCAAGATTCTGAAAGGTTCTTTCAGTGTATCCGCGAATTGCAATTGTAAGCCTCCGTTTATAACATTTAAAGAGCATAGCATTAGACGCCCGGTCGGCGTGCGTCTTTAGCGAAGTAGGTCAGTAGTAACAGATGGTGACAGCAAGCACCAAGCTTTTAAGAATGCGAAGGGCAATGTCCCAGCTATATGTACACAGTGGATACAGCTGTGATCAAAACAAAAACAATGATAAACAACTCTCATGGTAGGATGAAAATAATGCCATTCTTTATAAACAGCCAAAATCAAAGCAAAACATTACGTATTATCTATTATAGTGTAATATTGTATGAGAATGTGTTTATCTAAGATTTGTTTAAAATTTTTGGGAAATTAATATAAAGCATTTTTTGTTACATGGAACTGTACTGCGGGTGTATCCTGAAGATGGAGATGGGAGAAAGAACTGCCAGTTGCTGAACTCAACACCGGTTTGGGAAGTCTGGAGCTTCACAATGCAAGACCACATCATGGATAGCAAAATCATCATTACGGGTTGGTGTTGTGGGCTGTTTGCGTATGTTGTGGTCTCCACATATTTGTGAACCGTATAGACACTGTGTTTGTTTTACTTGTAACCATGTAAAGTGGTCGTCTGCATGACGCATTCAAATATAAATAAGTGCAGAATGCATGGTGCCGACATAATAGTGAGGAAAGGTGTAGAAAGCCATCTGATTATGCAAATCCGAATTGGAAGGACGGAAATGTGCCCAGATTAGTTCTATTGCAGTGGAACTTCTTACTGCAAAGAGTTGGTCAATTTAAAGAACAGCAATTTGCCAAAAGTATATAGCAGTTTAACTTCTCATGACAAATATGTTATTCTATTTAATGGGCGGTAATGCGCCGATAATAGCTTAACAGCAGTACAAAATTTTCTGATTTTAAATTCGGTTGGTTGGTTGGTTGGTTTGGGGAAGGAGACCAGACAGCGAGGTCATCGGTCTCATCGGATTAGGGAAGGATGGGGAAGGAAGTCGGCCGTGGCCTTTGAAAGGAACCACCCCGGCATTTGCCTGGAGCGATTTAGGGAAATCACGGAAAACCTAAATCAGGATGGCCGGACGCGGGATTGAACCGTCGTCCTCCCGAATGCGAGTCCAGTGTCTAACCATTGCGCCACCTCGCTTGGTAAATTCGGTTGGAGATAGTGGACTGCTATAGAGCATTTTAGCATAAATGATAGACTATAAGTTAACAAAAGTCTACCAACAACATAAAGGTACAGAATAATGCTAATCCGAAAACTTCTACTATGAAAATAACAATGTAATTATTACAGAAAATGTAATGATTTTTATACAAGGTTATATACGAATTTTATCGAGTGTAACAGTTAATTTTTCTAATAACAAAGTAATTAAATCTATGATTACGTAAATTAATTAGTAATTTGGGAATGAAAAAATTCCAAGCAGATTTAAGTTCTGAAAAATAACGTATCACAAGTGTAGTGGAATGGTATGGCTCTTGAGGGATGATTACTAAAAAATTTATTAAAATTTGAGTAAAAATTTTCTCATTTGCAAAATTGGTTGTTGATTGAGGGAATATCCCAAGAAAATGTGTAGTATTTACAGCTTTACAGCCATCATTTTCAGCTACAAGAAGCTCTTCTTAGAGCAGCTGATAAGCCGGTAGTGGACATATGACGTAATGTGGTGTTAGGTACCAATGGCCGAGGTTTATTCGGTACGTGTCTTGTGAGGAAGATCGCGTAATTTGTGGTCCTTCTCCGTTAGTGGCCGCTGTGTTTGGAAGTAGCGAGACAAAATGATGAACTTCCGTTATTACTATTAGATGGTTCAAATGGCTCTGAGCACTATGGGACTCAACTGCTGTGGTCATCAGTCCCCTAGAACTTAGAACTACTTAAACCTAACTAACCTAAGGACATCACACACACCCATGCCCGAGGCAGGATTCGAACCAGCGACCGTAGCAGCAGTGCGGCTCCGGACTGGAGCGCCTAGAACCGCACGGCCACCGCGGCCTGCTATTACTATTAGAAAAACTGAGCAGTGAATTTAGTTACATTTCATATAAAAGCGTCTCTCAATAGTAGGCTGCCACTCCATTACTTCAAAAGCGTTAACTACCAGCGGAATAATAAACAACTGCTAAACAAAAAGATAGGCGAAGCATTTCGCAAATCTTTAAGTTGCGCTTAACTTGGATTATGGAGGAGGTGGTTTAGCTGTCAGATCAGAGCTAGTTCGACAGTCTCGGAAGACAAACTTGTTGTCTGTCATGGTCGGTCGGTATTGGTTAAGATCTTAATTAGCATTCTCTGTTTGTTGCACGTGTAATTGAGAACTAGTTCGATAGTAATTTTTCAAATACGCAGTTCATTATTTTGTTTACTCTATGTGAAAGTGTAAAGAATGGAAGTTATTTGTGATTCATGGAGTGTGCTATAACTGTGCGGTTTCTCGTATTCTGCTAATAAAAAAGCAAGTGGCATCCCGCTTAAACAAACCTAATCAAAATTTAATTATTTTTACAATACCAGTTCCCCGCTGACAATTTATAACAGCCTCGAGATAACGAACTAACGACCTACATGTTTGTTTGTGCTCAAGGGACAACAACTATAGAAAAATGCGCGTTGGTCAACATTATGAAACGTCCTGACAGATTAAAACTGTGTGCCGGACCGAGACTCGAACTCGGGACCTTTTTCTTTCGTGGGCAAGTGCTCTACCACCTTTTTTTAATTTTTTTTCTACCCACTTTTTTCTATATACTTTTTTTATTCGGTTTTATGTAAACTGAAGGAGAAGGGGAGGAGAAAGGAAAGGGAAGGGATGAGGTTACTGATATTTATTTTCTTACCAACTTTTTTTTTTTGCAAAGAGAACAAACAACTACTACATGAGCAAAAGTTGCAGATAATGAGAAAACAAATAAAAACCTCTAGTGAGTGAAAATAAATGATGACGTTCTTCATAAAATAACACAATATCCCTTGAAACTGTGAAACATAAATAGGTGTCTATATTTTCGCAACATCCTTTTTTTGCTATCGTAAATTAGTATACAGTCTCACCATCAGCAGAAGCCCAACGTTTTTTATGTTATTTTTACGGGGGAGCACAGGAAAAAGAAAACAAATAGGCTGCAGATGGAGAGCTGCGTGAAAAGGATAAACATGTGTAAGGGAAAAAACTTAGAAGAGGAGGAGAAAGAGAAGTGAAATAAATTAGAAATACTTTCCGAGCCATCCACTTTGGCGCGCCATCTGAACGAATTGCATTCTATCATTGACCATTAAAAGGGGAACGTGGGATCGTCCAGTCTTGGCTGGCACGGTTCGTTGAGATTCCTGCTTTGAGGCGGGTTGGCGAAAATACTCTGTAAATAGTTCGCGAAAGTGGCCCGATAGTGTCGATGTCGGCGAAGGGTGTGGTGATGTGGTTGGAGGCGTGTCCAAAAGTCCGCTGGATCAACGATGTCGTCCCGGAAGAGGTAGTTGACAGCCATGCCACTAATCCATGTGATGACATGCAACTAAGACGATGGAAAGTAGGTCGTGTCGGGATGTATCATCATGGTAGGAGAAACGTGATGTGGTGGTACTCGGAGGTAGAAAGCTACAATCTTCAGTACGAGGGCCTAGACAGCTGCTGCTGGCCCACACTCAAAACGATGTAAATCTGTATCTTCGACATTGCACTTGAGGCACATGGCTGAGTCCACCAGCGCGATGCGATGCAGTTTCTGTCTTGTAGTATACTTGCCGTTGACGAGAAGGTACCACGTCGGGGTGATGTCAGTGGTGTGATATGGTTTGTGGATCGTTTTCCAAACTGTAGGCCATGAAAGCTGGGGGTGACGTGTTTCCACGGGGTTTCGGGGTGGGGACTTTCGGAGAAGGCGGTAGATGTCGCGGGTGGTCGTCGTCCTGGTACTGGGGAGCTCGGTGCATATATAATTGAATTCCAAAAAGAAACGACCGATATGTGACATCGGAGGTGGGATGTGTGCCTGAGACGTCGGTGGGTGTCTCGAAACAGGTGCGAGCTCGGTGGTCAACATTCCAGTAAAACTAGCAATTTGGCTTTTCCACAACCGGAGCATGGTATTAGTGTAAAGTTCCATAGTCCTGGCTCTCATATTAACCAGGTCGAGGCCACCATCCCGCTTCGGTAAGGTGGGAGCTTCATACTGGACTTCGAAGATGTGTACAGAACATATAAAATACCCGAAAGCCGCCTGTAATCTGGCCGCCATTGAAGCAGTGATGGGCATAATCTGTGCTAAATGGGGTATCCTGGCTGCCAGATGGGTATTGACGCAGGTGACTCTCTGGCACATATTCAGCGGGCGTAGTATGTGATTTTGTATGTTGACCCGGATGCGTTGCAGTAGCGCCCGAAAATTGATCACCGAGGTGCGGCGAATGTCTCGCATGTACACCAATCCGAGACAGCGAAGGGTGTCCACCAGCCGGCCGAAGTGGCCGTGCGGTTAAAGGCGCTGCAGTCTGGAACCGCAGGACCGCTACGGTCGCAGGTTCGAATCCTGCCTCGGGCATGGATGTTTGTGATGTCCTTAGGTTAGTTAGGTTTAACTAGTTCTAAGTTCTAGGGGACTAATGACCTCAGCAGTTGAGTCCCATAGTGCTCAGAGCCATTTGAACCATTTTTTGTCCACCAGCTGAAAGGGGTCTACGCTGTCTGCGGGAAGGCCGCGGCCGATCTTCATAGCGCATGATTTTGCCACGTTCATAGCACTCCCTGCTCGTGCACTGTAACTGGTAATCCACTGCATCGCAGCTTGCACGTCAGCCGCTGAACGTACGACGAGGGCCAAGTCGTCCGCGTAGGCTCGGCAGCGGAACATGTGAGCCCGGAGTGGAATACGTGTCAAACGTCGCCGTAATCCGCATATAAGTGGTCCCATCGCAATGGAATAAAGCACCGTCGACAAAGGGCAACCCTGCCGTACTGATCGTTCAATCCGTATAGGTGCTGTAAGTCTGCCGTTGACGAAAAGTCTAGACGTTGCCCCACGAAGGAGTCGCATAATTACTTTCGTGAACGTCGGCGGAATCGCCATTCGGTCCATCACTGCGTTGAGGAAAGCATGATTGACGCGGTCAAACGCTTGTTTGAAGTCGATGGAGATTAAAGCGCCGGCAGCCGCGAGTGTGTTGCCACAGCGATCACATCTCGATATTCACTGAGGGCTATCTGTATATTACGATCGCCGCCTATGGATGTTTGTTCGTGGGAAAAATGTCTCGTAAGACATGTTTGAGTCGCACTGCTAGAAGGCGTGTGAAAATCTTGAAGTCGGAATTGAGTACCGTGATCGGCCGATAACTGTCGAGTCGTGTTCCTCCTGCAGGTTTCGGGACTGGTACGAGTAAGCCTTCCATGAACATTGGAGGCTGGTTCGCCGCGCCGGACAAAAGTTCCCAGTACATGTCTCTCCATCGTGACAACATCAAATCTTGGAAGGTTCTGCAAAATTCGAGAGGTAAACCATCCTGGCCGGGAGATAGATTCAGAGATCCTTTGGCCACAGCGCCTTGGACTTCGTCGGTGGTCACTTCAGAAGTCAGGAGGGTTACAGCTGCTGCGTTTAGTGTACCAAGTGTCTCCTGGGCAACCTCAGCAATGGCCTCTGCACCGGCAGGTACTTCTTGATAGAAAAGTCTATAGTGCGTTGTGAACGCATCCGCAATGGTAGCTTGCGAAGTCAGCCGTCGTCCATCAGGTAGGTCGACGAATATTTTGAACAATATGATGCATAGAAGGTTCTTCATCATTAATCCTATCTTGGCTGCGTGCTCGTACAATGGCTCCCTCTAGACGGCATCTGGTCAACGTTACAATCTTTGCCTTGACGCGTTGAGCTTCTTTTAGACGACCCGGGGATGGAGGGTGATCCATGAGCTCACGTAGAGCGCTGTAGTTGAAATCAGTTGTGTGGTGATTCCACCTGGCTTTGGCTCTGCCGTTGTGTCGGATGCGTCGGATGGCCGGTTTGGCGCAGAATAACCACCATTGCAGTGTGGTCTCGTAACGCATAATGCGTTTAACACAGTCAGATGTCATCATCAGAAAAAGCAGACGGCCAACGTTCCGCGTCGAGGAGAACTGATTTTAGAGCGTCAGATGTATATTCTATCAAGTCAGCTGGCGGAGTGGCTCGAGATGTGTGTATACCCCGGGCGGTCGCCGTGTACCACTCGCCAAGTGTCGTGGAGACGAAGGCGGCCGACGAGGAAGCGAAGTTCCGGACATATAGTGAAATGTGGGTATTGGTCTGTACGCTCGAGAACACAGTTTTAAATCTCCACCTATGATGAGATGATCGTATCTGCCGAGGAACAAAGACGTGATACCTTCTGTGTAGAACTGGGAGCGATCCCTCCGTTTATCCGTGCCTGATGGGGCGTAGAGATTTATGATTTTGATTCCTTCAACTGTTATGGCCACCCCTCGCGCCGTTGGGAGATATGCGACATCGGAAACTGCAATTTCTTCTCTGAGGAGGATGGCTGCACCTGTGTGTTCCATAGCTGCAGGGGCGGCGTACGTCTCGTATCCATAACACTCGGTGCAAGTTGCTGTCCTCAGTTCTTGTAACAGGGCGATGTCGATGTCCACTGCTCTTAGCGTGTCAAGGAGCAGTTTAAGCTTAACGTGGGAGCCGATATTATTAGTATTGATAGTAGCTATTCGGTACGCCTGATGGGGGATCGGTGCAGTCGATAGGTTCGTAGCTGGTGAAGATCGTCGTGGTGGATTCTGAAAGTCCATAGATGTCGCATCTCCCATTTTAGTGTTGGTCTAACGGGGGAACAGATCTCATTTCCGTATCAGGTGCAGGTGGGAAATCCGTGTCATATGCCCATGAAAAATGTCCGACAGTTTTGACATCGGCGAGAGGTGGCAGCGCTTGCCGAGTCGGCTCAATTGCGTCGGTGACGACAGGCGTGCTATGTTCCATGGCTTCCGGGCGCGGGGCTTGCTCACGATATCTGTTGGATGGCTCACCGTCTTGGTGATGACACGTCTCTGTGGCAGAGGAGAAAGAATTATCGTATACTCCGTCAGAGTGATGTGCCATCTCTTCGTCCTGCTTAGGGGGCTCAATGGTCGATTCTGATGTCTTGCGGCGTTTTTTTCGTCGTTTGGGCGACTTTTGCTTCCGGCAATGAGTTTCGGTGTCTGAGGAAGGAAGAGATCCACGTCGTACCGGTACAAAAGCCGCGGGTGCTATGATGCGGTCTTCATTCTCCATAACACTCTCGTTGGTATACTTGAGATCTTCTAGCGTGGGCGTGTCCGGCTGTTGGTCATGCTCACGGGCGGCAACACCGGTGTCAAGGTGCTGGGACGCCTCCGGGTGTATCGGCCCAGAAAGATGCTGATGAACGGTGCCTTGTGAGGGCTGGACGTACAGTGTCACCGCATAGGTGACTGGAAGGGTGGTTGTGGTTCTGTCGATGTTCGTATCGTCGTGCCTTAGTTGTGTGATGCGGCTTGCAGGCATTCGTTACGGACGTGGCCTTCTTTGCCACAACCGGAACATGTTCGAGGTTGTCCGTCGTAAATGACCAGCCGCCGATAGAAATGTACGATGGGACGATCGGACTTGTCTCATACCATTAAGAACCGGATACGTCGTTAACTGTGCCCATGTCTCAGCTACGTGACTCTGGACTTCTTCGATCGTGCTTAGCGCCGCGATGACTTCATCTTCATTCACCTCGAAAGGCAGTTTGAACACACGGATCGTCCGAAGGCCAAGTCCCGCATGGTCGACATCCACAGGCCCCGACGTTTCCGTTGGAGTGCCGAAATTTTAGTCCATGTCACGTCCGTTGAATAATCTTGTTGCAGGCAGCGTCGGAAGTCATCTAAACATAAACGACGCTGCTAATAATCGATAAGTGTATGCCGATGAGATCGTCACGGGGTGTCTTCACGTCTTCGCGTAGGAAGCGTTCGACAGCCAGTGCTTTGGGTCACGCATACTCATTTGAGAAGGTGAACTTAAAGAGTGTTCTTCCTGTAAGAGTTGGCCATTAGATCTTGTTCGACTGAAAAGCGCGGTGACAAGGAAGTAAACAAACACTCCGCGCTAGCAGCAGCATGGACGACCGAGCACGGTGCGCACTGGTGCCCTGCCGAACGCAGACTGCGTGAGCTACCCAAGCACGACTTGCGTCCCGTCCTCACAGCTTTACTTCTACCAGTACCTCGTCTCCTACCGTACAAACTTTACAGAAGCTCTCGTGCGGACCTTGCAGAACCAGCACTTCTGAAAGAAAGGATATTGCGGAGACATGGCTTAGCCATAGCCTGGGGGATGTTTCCAGAATGAGATTTTCACTCTAGGTAGAGCACTTGCCCGCGAAAGGCAAAGGTCCTGAGTTCGAATCTCGGTCCAGCCCAAAGTTTTAATCTGCCAGGAAATTTCATATCAGCGCACACTCCGCTGCAGAGGGAAAATCTTATTCTGGCGAACATTATGTAGTACATATGTATTCCATCGATGGCAGTGGAAGCAGCTAGGCATCTCACATCTACTGGGAGGTAACGCAGAGAAGTTATGAAGGGAGAAAATTTTCGATGGATCGGATTTATCATACACACGAAAATCCTTCTCACTATATCTACTTCCCCCTCTCACTTGCTATAAGCTGCTGCATTTAGAATGTGTTCATTCACGAATTTGCAGTAAAGATTACACAGACCATTAAATGACTTCATTTGTTTCTTGTTCCTTGGCAGCAGGAATCGCTTTGTTGTTTCCAACTTTGTAGGATTCGAGCTAATGCCTTTTGGTGATACAATGTGCCCAGAAATTGCGTCTCGCCTTTTACAAACTCGGATTTGGCTAAGTTAACTGTATCATTGACTCTTTGAAAAGCTCTCAGTACTTCTTCTAATATGTGATTATGTTTTTTCCATTCACTGGCTGCAATTAAAACGTTGGCTACATACAAAGTAATCTGAGATAATAGTTCTTCTCCAAGTATGGAATTCAATGTTCTTATGAATGAAGCTACCAAAATAATTAGTCCAAATGGTAGTGCTTTGAACTGTTAACGTTGGCCCCTATATATGAAACCTGTGAACTGTCTCTATCTTTCAGCCAATTGTATCTGCCAGTATGGAGTGGTCAAGTCAAGGCTAGATAATTTACTAGCCCCTTCAAATGTCTGTAACGATTCCTCATGAGGTTCTCACCTGTCGTTCCTTTGTAATATACAGTAATGGGTTGCAGTATTGACTAGTTGATCTCTCGATTCTCTGCATATCTTTATCTATGGCTTCCTTCTTTGCTAATGGTATTACATATGGCCTTAATTTAAAAGGATGATGTTGCTTTACTTTAAACTCGTAAGGTTCTCCCTTTATTAATCCTAGCTTATCAGAAAAAACGCTTTCATATTTTAGTAGTAAATTCTCCAACTCTCTTTTCCCATCTTATCCATAACATATATATCTGCTGGTTTATTCCTTATTTCATCTGCTATTTCTGAGCCAAAGTTATTTTGATTTTGATCCCCTCTCCATTGTGAAATACTTTCCACTTTATCCAGGTCCCACTAAAAACATTCATGCATTATTTTCAGATAGTATTTATCTTGTACCTTCCTGTACTATGTTATCAAATTTAATTTGTCTCTGGACAGCATTTACCATCAGGGTATTCCCTAAATACATAACAGTTGTGTGACCCACCAATTAGTCTGTCCCCATTATAAGTCCATTACAGCCAGGAGCCAGCAAAAATTAGGAACTTCTGTAGCACTAGTCTCAAACACTATTCCTTATATGTTTACATTCAATAATTTATTCTTTATTTTTGACTCTTCTCACCTATTTCATCTATTTATGTAACTCCTTCTTTATCCACGATTTGACCATAAAATCCCTCTGCTACAGTATACAGTCCACTTCCTGTGGAACTGCAACTGCCTTCGCTAACTTTCACATCTACTGCAGGCTGGTACTCTTCTTTACTTGCAATTTCTTCTTCCGGAAAAAGAGCTTCCTTAATATCTGCAGAATTTTCTTTCATCAGCCTTTTCATTGTCGCTGGCGTGTCCATCGCATAAATTTGTATTCGGACTCTACACAAACGCCTTTCTCGTTTTCTCTCTCATTGTTATTTTTTGTCATCTCTCTCTATCCTGTCACCCTTGTTTTCCTTATTATGTTGCCCATATCGTCTATTACCATGATTATTTATATCGCCTCAGTACCAACATACTCTTCCACCTCATCCACTGTCGTGCCTCTCGTTGTCTCTCCTCTCATTTTTGTTCCTGTTACGTTCCCTCCTCTTTCCACTTTCTCTTGATCTCCAAATCACACCTCTCCAACCTTTACTGGATGCCTCCTCTCTTGATAAGGCGCCTAACTGATCTAATGCTTTCAAAATATCTTCAGTTTTCTTTCTCGAAATACACATTAATTTTTCTGTATACCCACTGCTAGTTTAACCAATAATGCCGCAATGAGGTCTTCTTCAGATGTGTGCGTCTGCTGTCTATTTTCGACCAAGGCCTAGTTGGCCAGAAGCTCACTTTCTGACAGTTTTTTTGCTGAGCCTATCTGCGACTCAGCATCTCTGCTATTTGGTGAGTAGTAACTACTCTTTTCATAACATTGTTACATTCCATATCTGGATCTGCCATTGCTTCATTTTTGTTGACGGCGTTTCTTCCGTCCTGTAACCCAATGCTGTTTTCCTTTGTTATTATTTTCTAATGCGTTACTATACACAATGTCCGTCCCTTTTTCTCTTCTTCCCTGTGTTTCTCCTGTCGCCTTACAAACCGCACTGTACACTCTACTTACGAGCAGCATTGTATCAACCGTCTCGGCCGCGCACAAAAGACGGCTATAAGACAATGCTGATTGTTGGTGCAGCATTTCATGTCCTACATTACTTCCGCCGATATCATAATTGCTACACCTTCAAATTGATCACTTTTCCTGCGTCACTCTCCCATATTTTCGCGTTATTTACCATACCTCTCCTGTGCCACACAAACTTGTATCTCATTCTACCAAAGAGCTGCCCAGCCCCCACTCCAACTCCTCAAGATTCTTTAATAACTGAATCCCAGAAACATTTCGTTGTATCCAAAATGTTGGTGGCAGAACAATCCATAGACTGTCCTGCAGAGATAGTAAGCTCAGCTACGGCTAGCTTACTAGGCTGCGAAAGGCTAATGTAGCAATCACGTAATACGCGCCTTTCATGTATTGGGTGTGTGTGGTCTGGCGAATGTACGCTTCGTCACATGGACATTACATTCGGTAGGCTCCAGTCTTCCGTAAGCCGAGATTATCTTTAACCGAAGCGAGTAGAGTACACACAGGCCTTTGCAGGTGATAACAAGGAACACTTTGGACTTTAAAAACTCGTTATGCTCTTTGTATTACGACTGGTCACGCCTGTTTCTCGCTAAAGCTATGCTGGTATGATGTAAAAACATCAGTTCTCCTTGAACACATATCTTAGATGTTACAGTTCCTTTAAAAAGCTGTCCTGATATTCATAGAAACGGTAGACAGACACCTTTTCCCACTTCCATCGTAGACGAAGTGTTCACACCGACTGAATTTATATGTTGTACAAATCACGATGTACTTCCTCACAGTGGGGGACAAAATAAAGAAGTGTCATCTACGTTTCACTATAAATATTTTGGTTTAAATTCCAGCGACTCGAGTGTCACTCCTGAGTCTTCCATAAAAACCTTTACTGCCAGGACAGCGGACTACCCAAACCAACACAGTCAATTTCTTCAAAGTATTTGCTGTCGAATAACGGCCTTAAGCTTACTAGCGACAACGAATCCATGCCAGGGACCAAAGCGAAGAGTGAGACATCTTCAAACTTACTAAGTTCGATTTATTGAGTTGTAGAGACTCAGTCTATTAACACAGCCAGTACAACATCTACGTTTACGTGGTTACTTTCCTATTCACAATCAAGTGCCTGGCAGAGGATTCATCGAACCACTTATAAGTTATTTCTCTATCTTTTCCACTCTCGAGCAGCGCGCAAGAAAAACGAACATTTAAATCTTTCCATGCGGTCTCTGAATTCTCTTATTTTATTACGATGGTCATCTCTCCGTATGGAGGTGGGCCTAACAAAATATTTTCACGTTCTGAAGAGAGAGTTGGTTACTCATATTTCATGAGGAGATTTTGCCACTCTAATTCGTGTATCATGTCCGTGGCACTCTCTCCTTTATTTCGCGACAATACAAAACAAGCATTCCTTTGAACATTTCGATTTCCTCCATCTATCCTCTCTGATCCGCATCCCAAACCGCACAGCAGTACTCCAGAAGAGGGCCAACAAGCGTAGTGTAAGTAGTCTCCTTATTGGACGTGTTACAGTTCCTAAGTGTTCTGCAAATAGGTTGCAGTCTTTTTCCCCTACACAAGTTTTCCGCATAACCTATCCATCTCTTTCTTACTTCTTCACCCTTCTACGGTATCTTACTAATTACAGTTTTAGTTTCTCTTTCCCTGCAGTTCATCGTCTATTTCTCTAAAATAACTCGCCACACCTTCTTATGAAGTAGGTCTGACCAGTTACCCCCAGGTCTTCTATATCGTCACACTCCTCATTTAACTACTGCTCCCTCACTATGTCTCTGTCCCTTCTTAATTGCTTCTCCAGAAGTAGTGACTGCATATTGTTACCGACACTGACAAATGTAAGAAAACTGTAGAAGCAAGGAACAGAGTAATTTTGTATTAAGGCTGTGGTCGTTATGGATTCTTGGATTGTTTTCTTGGACGAGGAGTTAGTGCAGGTGGTTTCCCCTTGCTCTCCTCCATTAACTTCGATGAAGCGTTAAACGTGTATTGTTCCATGTCAATTACTACACTGGTTGCACTCTATATTGTTTCTTTTATCATTAATGAGTGCGGGATGATAGGACAGGAACGGGTGGAACTCTATACCAACGTCTTTTATGATTACTGCCAGGCTGATGTGTTACAAGAAGTGGAACACTATGTTTTCATAATGTATTTCAATAAAACGAACAATTCAAATTGAATCAACCACATAAAAAAAAAATTGTAAGAAAGGCAGTTGCCAGATTGAGATTTATTGAAAGAATCGTCAGGAAGAGTAGTTCACCCATGTAGGAGATAGCTTACAGACCACTCACTCTACCGTTACTCGAGTACTGCTCGTCAGTGTTGAACCCTTACCACATAGTATTGCTAGAGGAAACTGAGAATATCCAAAGAACAGCAGCATGTTTCGTCATAGTTTCTTTTAGTAAGTACGAAGGCGTCAGGGAGACACCAGTGGCAGACCTCCAAAGATCAAACACCATACAGTGTGATTTACTATTAAAAATCCAAGAGCCTACGTTCCTTCAAGAGTCGTTCAACATGTTTCTTCTTGCTGCACTTATAACGCGAAAGAACCACAGGGTAAAATTAGAGATATTCGAACTCATACGAAGGCTTATCAGCAATCTTTCCTCTTCGTCTCGACTGGAATAGTCGACTGGAATCTCGACTGGAATCGCGACTGGAATAGGAAAATACCCTCCAACATGCGCTGTAAAGTGACTTGTGGAGAACAGATGTCGCTTTAGAAATGATTAGTTATTTTCATGTAAGGTAATTAAAAGACATACATAATGTGTTCTGGAAAGTACCTATCACTGACAGTATTTTCAAAGGAACTATAGGGACGAATGTTTTTTCAAGAATGTGCCACAAGTGGGATAAGCGATATCGGCAAATTCATACTGCTAATATAAAATAAATAAAACGATATGTCTTTTCGATTTCAGGTTCACATACTCAACATTTGCTAAGAAAGAGATTGGAAATGAGGATTCTTGCTTAAAATTGTATTTCCCAGTTGCTACACAGCTAAGGAGAAAACGAAATAATAATGATAATAGTAATAATGATAATTAATGTAGTAGTAAAATTAATAATAATACAGAATTTTATTCAAAATACTGGAGCACAACAACGAAAACCTAGCAGTGTTGCAGTATAAGATAAACATAAGAAATTTTAGCCCAGAGACGGACTGAAACGTTGCAATGAATAACTTCGGTGCCAGCTGGAATATTATGATCTCTATAGAAAAACAGTAGGTATGTTAGGGTTGATCTTGTTCTGTCATATTCTGGTATCTTTACTTTCTTAGCGTTGTATAGAGTTTGGGCAGAGGGGAGTGCGTCTGTTCATTATTTAACAATAACCATTTAAGTGAGAAATCTGTGCACATAATTATTATTATAACCTATGGTACCTCTTATTGTAGAGAAGGCCGAGGAGTTCAGAGGTTATTTAAGGTTGTAAAAGGAGATAACTGAAGACGGGTTAATTCGTAGCTAGCCTGCATTGTGTCAAAATGGCCGCTTGCGCGGTACGTAAAATTCGTACCTAATTCTCACCATTTTCAAGAACTTTCGGACTTTAGCTTTAACTTTACGCCGGCCGGGGTGGCCGAGCGGTTCTAGGCGCTACAGTCTGGACAGCAACGGTCGCAGGTTCGAATCCTGCCTCGGGCACGGATGTTTGTGATGTCCTTAGGTTAGTTAGGTTTAAGTAATTCTAAGTTCTAGGGGACTGATGACCTCAGATGTTAAGTCCCATAGTGCTCAGAGCCATTTTTGATTTAACTTTACGTTTTCACGGTCAAAACATAAAATGAATAATAGCTTTCTGCAGCTCAATTCATCAAAGGAGCCCTCTGCCTCCTGCATGCAAGATATATATTTTTTTTCTAAATCGTAAAAGTAACCATAATCATGGAATACGGAACTAGGAAATAACTCATTCGTACCCCTCTCGATAATGTAAATCCGTTTTGCATGCTGCGACTAACGATTCCATCGTGAATCAGCCTGAAATTGCGTTCGTACCTGATTCCCAAAATTATTAAACAGTCAACAATTTTTCTATCCCGTCAGTAAACTCAGGTCTCATAAAGGATATTTTACACTGACGACTGTGACAGGGCGTAAACATATACATATTTATCATATTATATACATATGTATAAAGCAACAACACTATTGTTATATAAATGTTACTCTGTTTCATGCTATATGCAACTGAGCCCCAAGTAAACCACAGTAATAAGGAAATATTTTCAAAAATTCTGGGACAGTAAAACCAGAACAGAAAAACGGGGAAAATATCCGATTCTGAAATATTTTCCCGGCAGTAGCAAAACAGCATGTCCGTTAAAGAACATCAATACTCATTCGTAGCGCTTGTTAAAGTTAAATTTGGGAGTAGAGATGAATTTATACGAGACCCACCGTGTCCTACGCCTAGAATTTGATTTCTTTGCTAGTAGTTTCTAAATTTATTACTTCTGTAGTAATTTTTCATTTCGTAAATGTTCCACAAGATGGCGGACACATTCTTGCAGTAGCAAACACGCTTAGTTAACGGTAGCGATGTCGTCGCTCCACCAACTGACGCAACGTCACAGCCGTTCAGCAATAATTGCTCCAAAGCAGCAAACCCTACATCTGACACTTCTGTACAACTACAGCGAAGTAAAGAAGCTTCATTCGATTTAAAACGTGATGAACACAATCAAAGACGAGACACCTCTTCAGCAAGATTACAGGTTTTGACTACCCATGTCAGTAATCTTACTGAGATGCGAAAGACTTTAAAAAGACACATTACGAATCACGTCACTGAAGTTATGCGCGGCGACTTATAAGGATTAACTAATGACATTTCAACACTGAAAATTACAGTAACAGACATGCCAGAACAGATTAAAGGACTGACAAGTGATTTTGATACAATTACATTAGAACACACAACATTACGGTCCACAGTTCAACAGGTAGTCAAACAAGTACATAACATATGAAAAACATGAAAAACAAGCTGATGATTTTTTAAAGAGAGAAAGATACTTAAATCGATAACAGGCTACAGACAGAGCTACAGAAGGCCGTTGAGCAAACGATTATCGATGTGTACGCAGAGCAGCACAATGATTTTTTAAGATAAAAATTGAGTTAGGCCAGATGCAAACAACACCTGCACGGGATCTACCAAAGTGAAAGGATCATATACAAACACAAGTAGGAACACAACTGAAGAAATTAGAAGAATGTAATAACATTAAGGAGCAAACAAAGAATGATAGTTGGTATACAGGTAAGGGTAATGATGAATGTCATACTCAAGTTTCTCATGCAAATTTACGTGCAAAAGGAACAGTGGCTAGCACGAACACAATACAACAAAACGCTGTTTCACGAAATGTGGTAGCAAACAGCACACTTTCATCAGTTATACTAGAAGGAAGTCTTCTACAAAACTGACAGTTCCAGATGTTCGTCCCAGAAAAGAAATCCGTTTATGCTGTTATTATTGTAAAAACTTTAAGAAGCGTGTTACCTATAGCTTAGTCTGAATAACAAAAGATCCAGTATGTATTAGAGATTATACAAGGTGAAGCAACGCCTTTGGCATCCGAGACGGCAGAATGCTGTCACACATTAGCACAATTTTAAAATGCATTTCCTGTGAAATATTGGTAGCGTTGTGTACAAGAAAGGTTAAAGAATCAAGTTCAAATGGTTCAAATGGCTCTCAGCACTATGGGACTCAACTGCTGAGGTCATTAGTCCCCTAGAACTTAGAACTAGTTAAACCTAACTAACCTAAGGACATCAAAAACATCCACGCCCGAGGCAGGATTCGAACCTGCAACCGTAGCGGTCTTGCGGTTCCAGACTGCAGCGCCTTTAACCGCACGGCCACTTCGGCCGGCAAAGAATCAAGTATTTAGTCAAGAACGGTACAACATCCGGCAGGGATCGTTAAGAAAATGTTTCGAGAAGTATATAAATAAGACGCGCTTCTGGGTTGAATCCGCAGCTCTTAGTGATGTTCCACGCATTTTTAAACGGAAACTTCCATTTCGTATTAGAGAAAAATTGGTACAGGTCCCAGAAACTAATCCAGAATAGCTTTTGTCGGTCATCGATTCTATTGACCCAATAAACGAAGATATGAAGGCTAGTAACAACAATAATAAGCGGAATGAGCATCGTAATGGTGGGAGCGGAGGATAGGCTACGCCCACCCGACCGCAGTACAACGAAAACAATCAACGGCGAGCACCTGACGCGTGTCCTGCGTTTGTTGACACACAGCAGGCTGCGCCGATGTCAGTGCCTGGCCCGGCCGGCGCCAGCTCTCCGAGTCATAAAAGAAGACGTAGGAATGATGGCAGGTGTCACCCTGGTTATTCTAACCACGATAATGACAGCTAGAAACGCTTACCGGCTATCAAATCCGGCCCCGAATCCGAATGGGGAGCCTCAATGGGAAAATCGAAATCCAGCGGTAAATATAATCGAGGTCACCGATAATGCACATCTGGTGGCTACGAATACATAAAAATAGGCGTGTTTGAATACATCGTTAACAACATTCTGTTGTATTATACACCATATACTCCAACAGATATAATAAAAAAAAAGTGGGCTACACTGATTCCTCATGTGCCTAGGGAGTAACCTTTGATGAAAAGGTAAGCGAAGTATTAAGACGAGGGCTATTGGGAAGGTAAATTCCGATCGATCTCGAAATGGAAACTACTGTGAAAATCAAAAATATTTTATTTGCAATAGTTAGCTACACCGTGAAGCTACTTCTCTACATAGTGGCCGCTCCGACTTCGACATTTGTCGTAGCGTCGTACTGACTTCGCCATATCCACGTCATAGAAGACAACTGCCAGTGCTTCCTGCCAAACCTCTACGCTCATCTGCAGTTCTGTGTCTGTGTCAAAATATTGTCTTCATAGCCAGTCGTTCGTGAGGACAGAGGTGAAACTCAGGACGAGACAATTACGGACTGCGTTGTGGGTGATCAAACACTTCTCATCGAAAACACTACAGGAGAATTTTCATTGTCCCTGCAGAGTGTGACCGAGAATTGTCATGAACAGTTATGTAATAGGGACTGCAAAACATCAGGCGAAATCTCTCACGAGGCCCTCAGACTTGGCGGAAGACACTATTTTCTAGGCACATTTACGTGGTCAGTGCACGCTTAAAATTGAAATGAGCGACGTGCCGCTTTGTGCTGTCCTTAGGTTAGTTAGGTTTAAGTAGTTCTACGTTCTAGGGGACTTATGACCTCAGATGTTAAGTCCCATAGTGCTCAGAGCCATTTGAACCATTTTGTGCTTGACAGACGACCCGCGTATACACCCGGTGTACTAGAAGCACAAGACAGTCTCACGTAATTTGGTTTTCCTTACGCCCTAAATAATAATGAGAGATTGCAATACCTCATATAATTGTACTTAAATAATAAACTGTAAATAAATGCGTTTGCGGATTGTGATGTTCTCAAACAAGCAAGGATTGAGCTCAAGAGTGAGGGCAGTATGAAGGAAGATTGTTATGAGGTTAAATTGAAAAACACCTATAAACTGAGTGACTACGTTCGAGTAGTGCAAATATAGTGAAGTGAAGACTGTGGTTTAAGGAAATTTTGTTCCCATCGTGGAGGAAAAGTTGTTCCGCATTTGCAACGGTGGACAGTAAAAGTATCTAAAGGCATTATAGCGCATGCAAATACGCATTAAGCTGTGTTACGTACCGGGATATAGGAGTAACCAAAGGACTCTGGACTTCTTCAAGAACATTGCTACTCTTTTCTGAGTACAGTGGAGCCCGGTGCGTGTGAAACCACCATGAAAGAAAACTCTCGGCAACCCACGCTCGTAGCACACGTACTATTATAAAATATGCCGCACCGCTCTACTGTGGTGGGTGAGGCAACCATTTGCCGCAGCAGTACCGTACTGATTGTTGCGTATGCAAGCATGTACGCCCCAGCATTCTTGCCGTCCGAGGAACGTAAGGACAATGTGAATTTTAAAATAGAAAACGAACTTCACAAAGACAGTTATGCAAGTGCATATCGAAGGAATCTGTAGAGAAACAAACAAATATATCCTCACTAAAAGCTCATGCGTTAACACAAAAAGAGAAATCTCGAGACATCCCAGACCTCAGATTTCTAAATATGAAATGATATAATAAAGGAGAACGTAGTATATATATATATATATATATATATATATATATATATATATATATATATATATATATATATATATATATATGCCGTGCGCCATTGTTTCATTTGAACTTCCGTATGAGAAAGACATGAACATTCCTCAAAAGCATTGAGCATCATGGGGATTCTCGGGTACCAAAAAACTACGCTTTAAAGGCCTTTTCAACCATGGATCAAAGAGCAGTCCTATTATCGAAATCATTCCTGATTCATCCTACGACTGTAAGATCCAATAAGTCCCCAGAGGGAAACATATACCTATGTGCGAATCTTGTATTTTTGTATTCTTGTTTCAAGCACGACGAACTGTAACTGTTTTACTGAAAAACACTTGTTTTATTGTATTATTGAAATATGAATGTGTAAAATATGTACCAAGAGAGAAGATATCTGGTATGAAGATGATGTGATAAGAGATAAGTTATGTGATGTATTTAGATAAGTACGAATGATTTTTTGTGTAAAGACAATATTGTATATTTTACTGTAGTTGAAAGAGCAGAGCGAAAGACCATTCCATATTTCTGTAAAAACTGATATAGGATAGGATAACGTGCGAGGTCATCAAACATCAAACAAACATGGACAGTAATAAATACTAAGATTTTAAAATGAAACGTCACAGTAAATAATTTCTGTACCATGCGGAATTTAGGATGCCTGTATAAAAGCAGTACATGTGTTCAGGTTGATCTTGTCACATTCTGATATCTAAAGATATCGCCTCTATAGGCGAAGTCTGTGCAGTTCAAACTCACTTGGGTGAGCCACTGATTCACTTCCGAAAATGTTTGTTACGTACTGTCCTTCACTTGCACCAGTGTGTTCTCAAGTATTTTAAACTCTTAGTATTTATTACTGTCCATGTTTGTTTGATGTTCGATGACCTCGCACGTTGTCCTATCATATATCAGTTTTTACAGAAATATGGAATGGTTTTTCGCTCTGCTCTTTCAACTTTTTTAGCCTTGTGTAGTGTTTGGGCAGAGGGGAGTACGTCCGATCATTAATTAAACTCATTCAATTAAAGAAATCAGTGTACGTAACTATTATTATAGTGCTGTGGTAGCACTTCTTACAGTAGAAAAGGCGAAGAGGGTTAGTAGTTCACAGAGGCTATAAAAGGAGATAAGTGAAAATAAATTAATTCCTGACTTGGACTGAGTAAAAATGGCAGCTTTCGCGATATGTAAAAATTAAGGGAGTATCTCTCTCATCCTTTTGGAGAGCTTGCAGTCTTTATCTTTCGTTTTCAAGGTCGAAACGTAAAACAAATAATAGTTTTCTCCAGGTCAGCTCATCGGAGAAGCCCTCTACCTCCTACATACCGATCTAAAGCGAGATAGGTATATTTTTCTAGATCGTAAAACGAATTATAATTATGACATATGGCACTAGAAAATAATCCGTTCTTACCTCTCTCGATAATGTAAATTAATTATGCATTCTGCGACTAACGATTCGTTCGAGAATTATTCTAAAATTGCGAGCTTATCTGTTTTGCAAAGTTATTAAATTATTTTTCTCTCACTAAACAGTCAACAATTTTTCTATCCCCGTTAGTATATGCAAGTCACGTAAAAGGAGATTTTACATTTTCAGGATGGCTGCTGATAATTTGAAAATTTCTGAATATTCTTTGCCAAGTACAGCCAGTAGATGATTAGAATTGCGTTCGAACAGCAACTGCATGTACTGAGCTGCATGGTCTAAAACACGTGTGAGGCGTGTATAGTTAAGGGCTGCACAGGAGCATTGAGCCTTATGTATTACTGCCTGCCGGGCGTAAACATTGGATGAGAGATTACTATGCCTCGCCGACGGTAGATGGCACCATACGACCAATTTAGCGAGTGTGATGGGGTCGAATAGTCAGCATTGGTGAATTTGGTTAGCTGTATCGTGAAATTACAGCCCATTCAGAGTGTAATGCTACCGCAGTGAAGCACATATTGAAGACTTGTATCATAGATATGCATGAGACGACAGACATAGTCCGTATGAATGGCAGGGGAAGATGGTACAGTAGAGCCGTGTCCGTTGTTATGCAGTGCCAGTTCCTCTATAATTTACGTCGTTGCCATATATCACCCTCCTCCAAGCAGCACCGTGAGATTTGTCTCAGAAAAAAATCACGATGGCAGCAATGGCCCACTTACTCCGTGTAACTGTGGTTCTCCAGATTTTGGAAAGACTAATCTTACTCTATAACTGTTAACATATCCTGAGGGGATCCGTTTATAACATCCAAATATTTTTTTTAAATCCCATTTCAGTCCAAATATCACCTATTCCGGGAGGTTTGGCATGGCGTCGATGGAGTAACATACCAGAAATTCAGCTAAAGCAGCGATATTCCACCGCCTGAAAAAGAAAAGCCAAACAGTGTTTCCATATTTGACGACATCGCAGTGTTCAATAGGATGAGGTACGAAAATATTTTTCTTTTGGCCGCCGTATGGAAGTCGATGCTTTCTATTTGAAGTAGAAACACTCAAGACCGCGAGGTAGTTGGTCAAGGATAATGTCATCCCTATTACCGGTTTCAAACAGGACAATATGAATTGAAAGCATATTTACCAAGCACACATAGGAACCAACCAGTCATTCAACGAATTTGTTACCTTGCGCGAGGATCGCTGGAATAATTCGCATTGTGGCTTTCTCGTTAATGAGAAAACGAGTAAATTGAATGACTGACTATACAAACCTAACTTCAAGAATATTGTGCACAAAAGGTAGTGTACCAATACGTAAATGTGTCAGTATATTGTAAGCTATGGATAAATTTGCTCGTATGCAATGCAATTATTCTGATGACACGAATACTGTTTATACGTCAAGAGAAAAACAGAGACAATCAACGCAAAATTAACCGAACCGGATATCGGTGTCTAGGCTGCCACTGCGAAAGGTGAATCCCAGGTGGAACAGATGAACTAGAGCATACAGCGAAAATGTCGAAACAATCTAGACAGCAACTATGGAAAGCGAGATGTGTGCATCTAAAGTGGAACAGCTGAATGTCAAAATTCAAATACGTGAGGCACGTGCAGAGGGAAAAAACTGAAGCAGTAAACGGAAAAATCAATGCACGATTCACGGCACTGGACGGATTTATCAAGGGAGTAGCTATGAAAGTCGAGCTGTATGAACCACTGATGGGCGATACGAATGAATGAGTCCATCCACATGAATCTGAGGTACAAGAGTTAAAAAGGACAACAAACCATCACCACAGCTAGTCCTAAGTATGTGAAATGCGTACAGTTCTCTAACTGATCTAATATGCAGCAGTATGTCAACAAACCGTGAAGTTATCAAAGCGCGGAAGGCCATTTGTCGGAAATTATGAGTGTTAAAATTCAAACAGTTGGAGCGAGAACAGTCTCTCTCTGAAACTTTTAAGGCAGTAACAGTAAAAATTAAACAGCTCTCACACATGGCGGTGGGTGGAGACGGAAGAAGAGGAGAGGAAGATGAAGGAGGAGTAGAAGAAGAAGAAGAAGAAGAAGGATATATCATCAACGGATTTGAGTGAAGATCCTGTTTAGCGAAGACACGGTTAATATTCGAACAAACTTTGAATTCTAAAAGGTCTTTGCTGACAGAGAAGGGATCGCATGCTGAAATAGTATGCATGACTAACGCCAATAAGAGACAACGTCCCAAAATGACTATTAAAAAACTTAAACAATGGGAAATACTTTAACAGTACCACACCAGCATTAAGTGGTGTACATATGAAAGGAAAGGTACTAACATTCAGTATAAATAACTGAACACGTTATTCTGAAGTACATATACTATGATGAAGCCAATGAAATTATAGAACGACTACGATTACTCACAGCATCAGCTACCACAGCAAACAAAACTCACACAAAATAAATACATCTAACACAAAAACGATCAGTCACAAAGGAACTATCCAAATGCGATGGCAACTGATTGATGTGATGTAAATTGACAGAAAAACGGATAATTACAGTTTCAGAAAAAAATTGGATGTTTTATTCAAGATAACGAGTTTCACAAACTGGGCAAATCAATAAGACATTGGTCCACCTCTGGCCCTTATCCAAGCTGTTATTTACCTTTCCAATGATCGATAGAGTTGTTCAGTATCCTCCGAGGGTATATCGTGCCAACATTCTGTCTAGTTGGTGTGAGACATTGGCAAAAGCCCCACCTAGTTGGAGGGCCCTACCCATAATGCTTCAAACGTTCTCAATTGGAGAGAGATCTGCTGACCTTGCTGGACAAGGTAGGGTTTTGCAAGTACGAAGACAAGCAGTAGAAACTCTCACCAGTAGTATATGGGTAGCTATAAGACAGTATGGCTAACGCAACCATTGCTGAAACTTTTTACATTAATGGCCCAAAGTTATGGCTCAAAAGAAAATATCTTTTGAACCATAACACCCCCATAACTTTTCACCCACCGCCTTTTACCTTTGAGCCATTGCATCACCATTATTTTTACTCCAACGCCTTTTACCTTTGAACCATAACACCCCCATAACTTTTCACCCACCGCCTTTTACCTTTGAGCCATTGCATCACCATTATTTTTACTCCAACGCCTTTTCCCTTTGAACCATAACACCCCCATAACTTTTTATCCAACGCCTTTTCCTTTTGAACCATACAATCACCATTATTTTTTCTCCAACGCCTTTTTCTTATGAACCATTGCAAGAACCATAACATTTCTTCCAACGCCTTTTTCTTTTTAACCATTAGACAAGCCATAACGCCGTCTCCAACGCCGTTTCCTTTCGAGCCATAGCACCCCCATTATTTTTTCTCCAACGCCTTTTGCCTTTGAGCCATTACACTAGCCATAACAGCGTTTTCGATGCCTTTTCCCTTTGAACCGTAACGCTAACCATAACAGCGTCTACAACATCTTTTACCTTCGGACCATAACAGCACCAAAACTTTTTCCCCAAAAAATGACACCCCATTTCTTTTTTCTCACTTAAAGAAATAGATTTATAAAGTAAGATACAAGGCAGAATGAGTAACAAACAAACTGCTAAGCGTCGTAACGGCGCAACTGTAAAATCATCAACTTCTTCAACAACAATGAAGAGGAAGACTTATGGTGAAAGAGACGTAGAGCACATTAAAAACTTCTTGAAAATAAAATTAGAGAACAGTTTGATTCCTATTCTAGGTGATTATGGCGCTAAAGAAAACTATGCCCGATTCATTAAAGTGATGTATGGTATTGAGCTGGACATTGACAGAATTGAGTTCAACCGTTCAAAACGTACCATCGCCGATAGTTGTTTAAAATATAAATTGTTTGAACTTTGTCAGATGTTTGATGTGTCATGTACAGAGGTCATCACTGATCCACAGAAATGGTATGAACTATTGCTAGATGATGAGGTAGATATAGCTAATGTTATATTTATCAGTGAAGAAATGATTGTGGTTAGTTACAATGATATGAAATATCGGAAGAAAAGCTTGCAATGAACTAGTTACAAGTATTTTGTTTTTAAGGTTGAGCAGCCTTAAAAATGACCCCTGTTCTTTTTGTATCACTTAAAGAAATGAATTTAGAAATAAATATATAAGACATTATGGATTTAAATACATCTACAGTGAAACAGCTGCGTGAGAGGTGCAAGGTTTTAAAAATCAAAGGAGTTTACAAGATGAGGAAATCAGAGCTAATCGATGTACTGAAGGAGAGAGAGCACATAATTCATCAAACGACTAACAATAATGAAGAGTCTACACCTTCAGAAACGTTTCCTAAGGAAGCTCTCCACCACGTATTCAAGGAACTATGCATGCATAAACTAGTCGACTACTACAATGAACCACCATTCCCCGGATTTGACAAGATTGCGACAGACGAGTTGAAAACGAGAAAGAGTGCTGAATTCAGGTTTCTACAGAATCGCCACTTAGGCGATTCGTTTATAAGAGATTTTCACGACAAACTGGACTGGAACGAAATCTGTCAATATCAACAACTCTCAGAGGGTATAATGAGAGACTTCACGAACAAGATCTCATGGTACCATGTTAGTAAATATCAAATACTATCTACAGATTTCATAAAACAATTCAGTAACAAATTGTATATAAACGTTATTTTAGAACATCAACAACTATCTGAAGACTACTTACATACCATTAAAAACAGCCCATATACTGATTGGCGTAAGATCTGCATGTATCAAAAACTTTCAGAACCCTTTATGGTAGAAATGCACGCGAAACTCGACTGGAATGAAGTGTGTCGCCACCAACAACTTTCAGAAACTTTTATGCGCAAGTTCAAGGACAGGCTAAATTGGGAAGCGGTCTCAGAAACCCAAAACCTCTCAGAGACCTTCATACGTGATTTTAAGGATAAGTTGGACTGGGAGTACGTTTGCAGTAGAGGTGATATTTCAGAACAATTCATACGTGAGTTTGAGGATTACGTACCATGGGACATTATATGTTCGAGAAGCCATTTATCTGAGGACTTTATTCGAGAGTATGCTGCGAAGGGGTATATTGAATGGTCCGTACTTTCTCAGTGGTGTAAAATATCGGAGCAGCTTATAAGGGATTTTCAAGATAATGTCGACTGGACACTCATAGGACGGTACCAAACACTTTCCGAAGACTTCATCAGGGAATATGAGAGCAAACTCGATATATCAATTATCTTACAACACCAAACACACCTGACAAGTAAGTTTCGTAAGGAACTCAAAGTACCATACCGATCTTTTAACGCGGAAGCGGAATGTTCAATATGTTTACATCCTACCACTATCGCAGTCATAACGAAAAAGTGCAAGCACACCTTTTGTAAATCTTGTTTGGATACGTGGTTACGATATAACACTACTTGTCCACTCTGCCGTACTGTAGTAACGTTAACTCAGACGCGGAATTGAAGCCGTTACGCAATAAGAAGCTGATTATCTGGCAGTCCACCAGACCGCGAGGTGAAGGCCATCGTCGCGGAAATGTGACGTGTACAACCGCAACTTGCGCAATCGGTAGCAGCTAGCGTGTAATCTCACTACGTTCAACTCGTTCATTCGCTAGTAGATGGCAGTGTTCACAGCTTCAGCATGACTTATACCACAACACAGTTAGGTTTCTATCGCCGGCGCGGTTGCTCAGCGCGTTCGGTCAGAGGTCTGGCCAGACTCTGTAATAAATAAACTGAGTAACATTTTCATCGTGGAGTTTTGAGTGACGTCATGAGACGTCCGCACCGCTCTTCCCTGTCTGTCAAAACATGGGACAAGATGCGGAAAGAGATGGAAGCAGAAAAACCCTGTGGGGCGAGGAAAGCAGCAGCAATGATGACAGAAAGAGAAGACCCCACAGGGTTCCTTGGCGCCAAGGTTTTGCTCTTTTCGACATTTTTTTTCAATTTAAATAATAAAGTATGAACAATCAACTAATACCTCCTTGTAGCATGACAGCGATAATGAAAGGCGGCGACAAACCAGCAGTACTTCCTTTTGATATAAATAAGGTGCCAGAAAACCTAAAATGTATCGTTTTTAATTATCTAAGCAAGCTTCAGTATTTACAACTGACTATTATGGAATTAGTAGAAGATCACCAAGATCTCTGCAAAATAGGTGAAAGTGTGTCTCAGGTAGAACAAGAATTTGATAAACTAATGGTTGGAATAATAGCACATTCTAATTAAATAACTTTAGTATCTATATTTTTAATGGTTTAATGTACCATTAAAAGTAAAAATCTACACAGTCTTTCACAATACCACGCTACCTTTACTTAGCCAAGTATTATGCGAGCTATCAAATCCTAACCACTTGACAAAAACTTTATCGCCTTTCCTTTCCAAAATCTTTTCAACGAGATATACGTCGGGATAGTCAGTTTTCTGGATCTCATACTCGTAAAAGCTTCCTTTAATTTCTTCACTATCTAATGCCTTCAGTTTGTATGTAATTGGATCAGAATAGATTACGTCGTCAATTACAAATATTTCTGTCGACCAGTTAGCAGTATACCCTTTCTCGAACAAACCTTTCAATTTACTGATCCTAACTTTATCGCCCACTTTATATTTCGGCTTCACAACAGTGTATTCCACATCCTTAAGCAACTGTTTTTCGTAGGCTTTACTAACGTCCTTTGGTTTCATTTTTATGGTTCTGTGTGTTGTATTATTGTAGTCGTCGACAAGTTTTGGTACTAACTCAACCCACTTATAATTTCCTTGAAGGTCGAATTGTTTCCACATCTTTTCTTTTAGTGTCCTATTGAACCTTTCAACTACTGATGCTTTCATTTCAGTAAAAGTGGAATAATGATTGATATCATAGTTTTTCATTAATGCCTTAAAATCTTTATTGTAAAATTCTTTGCCATTATCTGTTTGCAGATTCTTTGGTTCCCTATGTTTTAAAAATAGTTTAAAGGCCTCAGCAACATTCTTACCCGATTTGTCTCTAACAGGAGTAGCCAAAGCGTATTTTGAAAATACATCAATAACTGTTAACAGATACTTGTATCCTTTATTAATCTTAGACACTCCTTTAAGCTTTCCAGAGTCCATTTCAACCAAGTCGGCTTGCCAGAGATCATCAATGCCTTTAGTTATAACCCTTCTTCTTGGAAAATGTTTCCTCATTGGCCTATGAAGTTCGTTTACAATGCCTTCACGAACAGATGTTTGGTAGACGCCGCTCCCTACATTTCCTACGTCATCTTTTTTTTTACAAATTTGCTTTTCCTACTTTTGCATTCCGAACAAATACCTTCGATTCTCGTTCGTCCATTTTTAGCTACCACTCTATGTGGATGGATTGTATTGGTATATTTTTTACACTTTAAACACCAAATATGATAGTCGTTCATTTATTTAATTGAAAATTAAAAATGTATTTATTGGTACACATTTTTAAAGATCCCAAAGACCTTTAAAAATCATTCTTAATTTTATAAATTCTCAACAACTGGTGTTAGTACACCATAAATTAGAATTTGAGCGTTAACAGGTACTGTTTTAACAGTATCTTTGAGTCTTACAGTGAGAAAATTTCCTTTATTTATTGTTATTGAATGGTTTCCACCATTAATTAGATGTACTTTATCAGACACACTTACAGCCATATCGAAGTCTTTAGTTGACAAGTCTTTAATTGAGAAGTCTGCAGCCACGTTTTCACCAAATACAATTATTCTTCTTAGCTGAAAGGGGTATTCGAAAATATGTATTTTTTGTTCATCACCAGTCAGAAACGTGAGTTCAACTGTTTGTTTATCGTGTATTGTGCTCTGAGAACTCTCAATATACGGCTTCAAATCTGCTTTAGTAAAATAATCTGAAAGAACTTTCTCAATCTCTTTCTTGCTGTAATAATTACTGAACTGTGTTAAAAGACCAGTGTATTGTGCACTACTGTCTACAAGATTTGTTTGCAGATACCTCTTGGTAACTACATCCATATCATCAACAGGATCATCGACATTGACTAATCTTCTACCTAGAAAATTAATATAATGCTTTGATTTCTTCAACACATCTGTGAAATATTTTTGAAATTTGATAAAGCTCTTTTCGACATTTTTTATCTTAGCTAACTCTTCTGCCGTCATTTGAAACGTTACATCAGTAGCTACAGCTAGTTTATTCCCAAAAACGTCCATTTATTACATTCAAAATTTCGTTAAAATTCCACCTATCTGTAAATAGCTTCAGTACCAGTATACACAGGTGACCACAAATGTACTCGTCATAATACTGTATTCTTTCTGAATTGTAGAATAAATTATTTGAACCCAGGTAACGAACCAATTTATCAGGTACATTTCCTCCAAATGAGTCAAAAACAAATTTTTCGTCACACTTCTTGTAATAGCAGATCCAGTGTGAACCGGTATGCTTAGACGAATCTAAATTCACAATTCCTGATTCATACTTCATTGGCCCACTAGGTAACTCATCAATCATAAAAACACCTCTGAAAGATTCAATTTTCAATTCTTTTGCTAGTTTTTCTACATCAAAGTTGCTTAAAGCATGGGGGTAGTCTGAGATTATTTTTTGGACTTTTTTTTCATTCCAGATCCCTTCTTTTCCATTGCTAGATTGTGTCTCTTCTGTTCAGCCAATTCTGCATCTTCTTTCTGTTTTTTATGAACGGCACTTGTTATTGCAGCAGCTCCACCAGCCAATGAACCAATCGCTCCCAGCGCAGCAAGTATCAGTGGTAGGAACCCTCCTTCGTGCTTACTCAGTCCAGAACCCTTTTTTATGTTAAGATACTCAAGAATCTTTTTCACGATAGGTATTGATAGCGTTATAAGTAAGCTACCACCTTTCTTAAGTTTATTTGCTTTCTGTTTCATTTGAGCCTCTGTGAGGAAACCATCAAGAAACTCATGACTTTTCAAATCATCATTGGACAATTTTATTTTAATAGATTTTGCTTTTGGACTCCCTCTGGGGGAAACACTGTAATCAACACTAAATCCTCTCATTTATTTATTAATTTATTTAGATTTTAATGCAGCTTCTGCATTAAAATTACACCTCTTCACAAAGCCCAACCATTATCATCTAGCCCTAACCCCATTCCTAGTTTCCGTTTCCCAAACATTATTCCAGCAACAGCTGTGGAAGCTAATCTCTCTCCAAGTGAAGCATCTTTGCTGAACATCCTTTCCTTTGCAGCTTTCTGCAGTTCTTTGTCAGCAGCGTGTCTTTGCTCCAAATCTTTATGGTCCCTGTACGCAATATCATGCCTTTTGCACGCTTCATCTAGAGGATTAACACCTGCATCACCTCTAGCTAATCTTTCTTCTAACTTCGTGCCTGGCGGCACACCCTTCAAGTTTCCCTGAAGGCCGGACTGTATCTTAATGGATCATCAGAGTTGATCAGACTCCTCACCACCACACCCGTTCAGTCTCTGACGGCCGTCCTTACTAGATTGATCATTTTACTAGCTTAGGACGTAACCATGCGGATTACCCAATCCCAACCGTTTTTACCATTGGAGCCGGTCATTACCCGGGTTCCCTCTAAAAGTTTCCAATTAGAGGTGGTAGATTAGGCTCTAAGGGCGTTCCCGCAACAAGGTGTGTATTGCTGTGCTCTTTTCAAGCACAACAGTGGCCCAGTTGACCACAATAGTTATATCCAGGAAGGTGCAATTCAACCGGGAGTTTATTAATTAGCGTGTTCACTAAACCTTTCCCATGTTTTTCTGACTTCCAGAAGGTGTGAGGGAGGTTGTTTAGAAACCTAATCAGATAAGGAATACCCTTAGGATTATCGATAATAAAGTCATTAAACTTATTACTGAGCATTTTAGTTATTGCAACTTTTTCATTATGGTAGTTGGTATTCCCTGCATTTTCTTCCCCATGAATAACCATAAGTCTATCAATTAAGTCCCTGACATCATCCATCCAGATGTATTCAACAGGTCGGTCGCTGTATTTCTTAACAAAACCATTTCCAGTTTTTTCTCTTTTCAAAGCATTGTATATTGGCTTAATTAATCTATTATATTTATCACTTATACTTGATTTAGGCCCTTTCGTAGGGTCATTGTTCTGGTACACTGCATTTGTTAATTTTAATATGTCCACATAATTATCATGGTCATCAAGCGGTATGGTATCATCTACATCTTTCTGTGTTAGAAGATTCATTAACCCTTTAGTAGCTTTAATTCGTTTATCCTTGATGATAATGTCGTCATTCTGAAAATTAACTTCTGAATCACCAATATAATGCTTACCATTATCGAATCTTAAACCAAATACCTTATCATGCAGACCCCCTAAGTACTTGGATACTACAGGGCCTAAATATGTTGTTGAATAATTGGTTATAGCAGCCTTTGGTGTACTAGTTAATTTACCCTTCCTGATCATCTTTTCCCTTTCATTCGCTTCAATTTCTGCTAATGTTGATTCTAATCTTTGTTTTGTATTTGGAGAAACATCACTGTCATCTTTGTCTTTAAATATACTCTTTTCAAATGACGTTTCATCAGGTGTTGAGGGAATAGGAAACATGTCTTCGAAATCTGTTTTTTTATATGGAACCAGCTGCTTTTCTACTTCTCTGTTTAGTTCTATTGCTTTTATTACATTATCACCTAAACCCTCCAATTCTCCCTTAACCTCTTTAATTGCATCGATAACAGGCTGGTCTTCTTTTTTATATTTTTCATACTCTGTTATTGGTTGCTTCTTCCACGATTTAAAACCTTCCCTGAGTTCTTCAAACTTTTTTCTGTTCTTCCGCGCATTCTTAATAGCATCAGGATTATATTTTGCAAACATCTTTATTATATGTGATTTTTTATAGTAAACGTAAGCGTTGGGCGTTAAGCGTTAAGCGTTAGACGGTAGGCGTTAAGCGTTGGACGTTAAGCGTTGGACGTTAAGCGTTGGACGGTAGGCGTTAAGCGTTAGATGGTAGGCGTCAGGCGTTAAGCGTTAAGCGTTAGACGGTAGGCGTCAGGCCTTAAGCGTTAAGCGTTAGACGGTAGGCGTCAGGCGTTAACCGTTAAGCGTTAGACGGTAGACGTTGGTCTTTCATCAGTTTAAGAATGTTTTTATCTTATTTCTGTACTTGCCATCACTAGATTTACGTGTTAAGTCTAGCGTTATGAAACCAAAATCGTCTTCATTCCAACAATTACTACACATGGTTTTGAATTCTTCGTATCTCATATCACCGCCAACAAATTCGTTAAATATATGATTTAGATTCCTATTGTCTTGTCTAAACACGTTCAGGAAGTTCAGATTATCACGAACCAGTTGTTTCGGTATCTTGGTGTATGTCTGTGCTAAGTAAAAACAGTCAACTCCTTTGTGCCTTCCTCTGGTGAAATATTCCCTAACTATATCTTGGTTCTCCAAAATAAAATCATCAAATATCACAACTGAATTTTCCGTACATTCATCTAAAGGTATGATATCTTCATTGTTGTCAATGAATGAGGCTATTTTTATATTTGTTTTTTCTTCTAATTTTTCACACATTTTAATTAGTTCTTGATACTTTGATTGATCTAGACTTTTAGAATATATGTATACATGATTAACTTTGTCCCAGTTCAGCCACCCTGGTGCAAGAAGATAATTGTCGATCATTAGTGTTGTTTTCCCACAGCCACATGGACCAATAACTGCACAACGTATTGAATTAGGTAAAAGTAACCCATGCTTCAGTTTTCTTTTCCTTTCTGGTATTCTCACTTTAGGTTCCCAGTCTGTCTTCATATCTTTTCTTCTTTATTTATTTAATAAATGACCAGATTATTTAAGTTGACTGGTAGGTCCTCTGTACTAGAAAAGAGGTTGACAGTCCCGATTAGAGACCACTTTAAGGGTGTGGCATTAAAAGGGTTTTACACGACATTCTTGACTCCAAATGTAACCACAAAAAATAATAAGCTATACTATGAGAAAGATGGTGTGGTTAATACGTTAAATATTCCTTCTGGACAGTACAGTATACAAAGTTTAGAAAAATACATTCATACCAAAAATACTGAAATAAGTATTAAAGCAGACAAGGTTTTAAACAGAGTTGTTATAGAAAGTGAAGTGAAGCTATTTATGGACAGAGAAGAAAGCATAGGAAGTGTGCTGGGGTTTAATAAACAAGTCATTGAACCAAATACAAAGACTATTGCTACTGGTATTCCTAAAATTATACCTTTCGAAACGATTAATGTTCATTTCAACTTGGCGGATGGTATGTTAGTTAAGGGTAGTGAACACTACCACAGAGAAACTAATATTATAGCTTCTTTTAAAATCGGTGTCGAGTTTGGTGGCCCTATTATTTATGAACCACAGAACCACTCGTTTGTTCCCCTTCACGATAAAATTCAGGACTTGGTTGTAACTGTAACTGATGAAGACAATAATGTAATTGATTTTGGAGGAGCCGATGTCACGGTAATTTTAGAAATGCAATAAAAATTTTGCAGTTAATAAATGAACAAGATAGAAAGTTACCAGTACCAGTCTTTTCCCGTAAACGAGAAGACGAAATTTAATCTCAACGTACCAAACAAAGATGTTGAAATAGACATCAAAGTTGGTGATGGTTGGATTGATAGTAAGAATGCTTTTCTTTACATGAATTTTAATGTAACTCAAGCAAATGGCACAGATTATCCTACATATGATGGAAAATCCAACAAAAAGCTAATTGATAATTTTGTATCACAGTTGTTTTCTACAATCACCATCAAAAAGAAAGGAGCAATTATCTCTAGAATTGAACATCCCGGTATTTCTTCAACAGTATTATATCACCTGACCTCTTCACTTATGGAAGATGTTATGTATGAAGGAAATTTTATAAACAATGGTAAGCTAAGGTCTAAATCAAATGAAGTCTTGTATCCACTAAAAATGTTTGGGGGTTACTTTAAAGACTACAAAGAGGTTATGTGGGAAGGTGATCTTACTGTATCTTTTACTTGGAGTGCAACTGCAGGAGATTTTCTTCATAGATGGAGTGATCACAACACTGCTGGAGTCGAAATCAAAGATACTCTACCAAATGAGGGTAAACTAGTAGTAACAAATGTGGAGATTCGCGTACCAATAGTAAAATATGAGCCAACTTATGAGCTCGAACTAAGAGATAAAATATTCAAAGAACCTAAAATGCCCATATCATTCTTTGAACTACAAACACAGGAGATTGCAGGCATTAGTGGTAGGAGGAACTTTGAGATTGACATTACTAATTACTACACATCCCTAGAATTTGATATGCCCTACTTTATTTTTGTTGTATTCCAGACTAACCGGAAAGGAAACCAAAAACTGGATTCATCATTGTATGATCACGTAGAGCTTCAGAACATTAGTTTGAAAAATGGTAGAAACGAAATATTTCCTGAGGAAGCATGGAACATCAACCCTCCTTCAACTTACTTCAAGGCATACAATGCATTCTTAGACTTTAAGCGAATAACGGAGTTGAAAACTGATTCGAAAATCAGTCCTTATAGTTTCATTTCATCATATCCTATTTATGTTATTAATATGAGCAGAAGAAAAAATGTTGTAGCAACAAACAAAACCAGTATGAAGCTCTGTGCAACTTTTAATGCTAATATACCTGAAAACACTACAGCTTATATTGTGATGTACACCAAAAAGAATTTGATCTATGATGCAAAGCACGGAATAGTAAATGAAAGCTTTTAGATTATCTGTCTAATTGAAGTATTTTTAATGCCTGTAAGGGCATTAAAAATTATATGAATTCTATGATGTGTCGTGGCTTTGGGTCATCTGTCATACCTTTATATACCAATTTCAGTCCTATAATAGATCTAAACTCTTCCCAACTTAGGATTTTGTTGTACCTTTCAGGCAAAATAACTTTTAATTGTGCATCGAGTTCTAAAACGTATCCGCTACCATATTTCATTGTACTGAACTCTATGTCTGTAATAAGATATTCATAACCTATTTCAAGATCTCGCAAATTAGTAAACGATATTTTCTTATTGAAACTATTGAGTTTTAGTAGAAGTTGATGTTGTTGGCTGTTCATTTATTATACAGAAATATTTATTTGTTCTAACAGGGTAACTGTATTTTTTAGAGTACTTATTATTTCCACAATAGAAGATGACTGTTTTGGACAATTTATTTCAAACACAGAAAGATCCATTTTCCCAGCTCTAACTACAGAATTAGTGAATTCGCAGAACTCATAGAATGTGTCCCCTTTGAAGAAATATAACAATCCATTTGTATATCTAAAAGATGAATCAATGCTTGGAGGTATTCCTGGAAATTCTCTTGTTATTCTTCCATACTTTTTGCTTATTCCCTTACATTCGTCAACTTCTAAAATATGAAACTTTTGCCAGAATATGAATTTATTGAAGATGAAATTTTTTAGTATCCCCAGGGTAGAGTGTCAATTATTCCATCTGCATCCTTCAAAAACATTCGTTTGTCATAGGTTATTTTGAACTCCTTTTCCATAAGCTTATTTACTAGCTTCTTAGTTTTCTTATCCCTGGTTATCATATTGTTGTATGTAGTTATTTTGTCACTTTCACCATGTATCAGTTCAGCCATTGTTGCCATGTTAATTTTCAAACTATTTTCATAGTTGAGACTGAATCCTTTTATTTTGGTACACCGATTGCCTTTGTGAGTTTCATATGCATAACTTTTTGGTCCTGTACTTATCCATTCTTCTATGTGGTCATCTTTTCCGAGTTCATCTGTCCACTCCCCTAGCATGCACCCTGTCGCAACTGTATTTGTTCCATCATCAATGTAGACTACACTGTCAGTATCATAGTAGACAACTTTATCACCAAGACGATCAAGCATTTCGTACAATCTTATCCTAGCATTGGATGTAGTGAAAGCTGCTATAAATATGTTTGTAGCAGTACTATCCTCTACAAATTTGTCAGTGTACTTGTAGCTAACCTCAATCATATCTTCATTGATGAAGATGACATTAGATATCTCTATCTTATCATCAAGCAATAATTCATACCAGCGTTGCGGATCAGTTATGAACTCACTTTGTGTCATATTTTGTCTTTGGCCAAATTTACCCCATAGAGAATTTAAACAAATCTTGGCAACTGCACGTTTCCCAGGGTTGGGCTGAATTCTGTCAATGTCCAGCTCAATACCTTGCTTCTCTTTAATGGCTTGGGCATATTCTTCTTTTGATCCATAATCATCCTCCCAAGGACTGGTTTCCAACTTGATTTTCATGAAAGTTTTAATGTATTCCCTGAAGAGGTTGTTGCTCGTCTGCTCAAAATGCCACACCTCATAAGTTTCTACTATTTTGTAGCCCTTTTCAATAGCCTTATTCAGTTCCACCGTCGTCCATGTGCCTGCGAAAGCTCTCTCTTCATCTGTATGGTTACAACGTCCTACCTTTTCCTCAGCACATTTGGCGCAGAGGGCAAATACCAGTTTTTCTTGCTTAATGGGTAGCACGGCGTGGTAAAGACCTTTAGGAGGTAGCACTTTGCATTTTACCAAACCAAACCATTCCTTGTTGTATTCTTCTGGTTTCAATATTTTAATGGGATGGCCTACAGGGTACCTATCGTAAAACATAACTGTTGGATACAAAGAGCAGATGTCTATATACCTCATCTTCTTTGCAGTCACTTTCAGCTTTGCTGCATTTGTTCGCCCACCGAAAAAGGCGTCTCTTGGCGTTAGGGGTTCCACGACGTTGATCGTTTTATTTAGTGCTTGCTTGTAAGCTTTAGATTTCTTCCACTCACATGACCATATTTCGACTACTTTGTAACCTTCTTGTCTTAAAACCTGTGTACGGGCCATTGTTTTAGTAAACAAATCATCCATGGTTTCATTGTTAACACTGTTTATGGTATCACAGTCATAACAATCAGGGCATCCGTGCCAGAAGCAACCATGGTATTGGTAGACTGTCTTTGTTGTAGCGTCATAACCGTCAACTTTAGCACCACATATGGTTACTTCACCACCATTAACAGCATGGCGTATATTTGGGAAGGTGTTCAACCAGGCTATAGATTCTTTACTAAACATTTCCTTCTTATCCTCTTTCACTACAGCAATAGTATTTTCCTGAAGGAATTTGGACCTATAGATAGCCATACAAACACTAGCGATTGTTATGTATTGTAAAGGATCTATATTGGCGATTTCTAGAAAAATCTTCCTAAATTCAAGGCACCCACGTCTTAGAATATCAACATCTGAATGACAATACTCGGCTAGTTCCTTCTTGAAATCAAACACGTAGTTCTCTTTTAACCTGTCGGCATGCCATTTCAAAAAGTCTTTACGCTGACTTTCTTTCATTGTGTTGACGCCATAGAATTTAGTGGGAGGTATAGGTCCAACATAATTTTGATTATCTTTTGTATTGAAAAAATGCGGAAAGTATCCTTTCTTAAGTTCTTTTAGGCCAAACGTTTTCGGTATTGATGCTAGAGAGCCTTGAACAAAGTTCATACTATCGATTATCCTGATTCTTAAACAAGGTATTTCAAGCAGCATAATCTTTGAACCTTGGTAAATAGTTTTAGGCTTTATTCCGTTTTTGACACAGTATTGAAGAATAAAGTATGAGTCATAACCTTTAGAATTATGAGCAACAAATGTGTACCCTTTGTGTGCATCACTAATAAGCCATTGGCAAAATTCGTCATTTGTATGAAAAGCATGTCTGTTACCATCAAAATCATGAACGGCTATGTAGTTAGGGTTGTGTACGCCGGTATCTTGCTCGGCTTCGTAATCGAAAAAGTAATATTTTTCAGTGTAACTACAATGTTTACATTTCTTGTCTGATTTACCATTACATACACATGCCTCTTCACAGAAACCGCCCTTTTGATCCTTGGACTGCATACAGCACTTATGGTCAGTGATCTTCACAGCTTCCTGGCAATTACGGCAGAATTCATAACCGCAGTTGTGCTTCTTTGACCTTAAACATATTTTGTTGCAAGTTTTGCACTTGTAGGCTACCTTGCAGACCTTGTCATGGTTTTGAAAGCAATTTGAACCAAAGCAGTATCTATTACACTTATCGCAATATATTTTAACACGATCTTTACCTACGATTTTCTTATGTTGTGGTTCTTTACACAAGTTACAAACAGCCTTTGAATCTACTTTGCAGGTGTGTTGGTCCTTGTTATTGTAGGGCTTGTCACACTTCTGACAGTAGTACACACTACCTAGAAAGGCTTTCATGCTATTTATTGCGTCATAGTGATTGTTGTGGTGGTATAGGTAGATGACAGTGTCCCTTTCTTTTCCAGAATAAATGACCGAGTTGAAATGTGCAGCAGAAACAATCTTAATCTGAGTATCAATCAACTCTTCAGTATCCATGATATCTTCTAGCGTGAATAAATCTTCGCAGTTCTTTCCAAGCCTGATACAAAGTTCTCTTGCCAACTCTCCTTGCAAGTTTCTACCCTTCCTTATGTAGACTAATTCATTGCTAGTAAGTTCCCTATCAAGAATGATGTTTGTTTCGTATGTCAAAGCCGTAATTATAGCTCTTGGTCCGCACATATTGTCGTTGTTATCTATTTTGTTAATGCATCTTTTAGCATTAATGTCTTTATTCAGGTTGACAACTTTTTTACCTTTATTGCCTGCACCTCTGGGTATTTTATAAACTTGAAATTCAAATCTGGTTCCATTTATGTCTACATTTTCATTAGATGTGACAATTCTCTCAATTTGGTTAAGTATAAGAGAGGCATTGACTTTCTGATGTCTTTTAGTTGAGATGGTATGGTGAAAATTTACATTCTCTGCAACTATCTTCATCTGATCGCCAGGACTGTAATTACTCAATTTTCTTACCGCCTTTGTAGTTGCATGGACGGCTGCCCTAACAGCTTTCATTTGTTCAAGGTGTGTTCCTTTCAAATCTTTTATCAAGATAGTGTAGTTAGTTTGCCAAATATCATACGTCTTAAGATAGGTACGGTCTCCTTCAAGGATCTTGAAAGGAGCCTTTTTCTCCACATTTCGGGTGATCAATTTTTGTTTAAAAGGGAAAATTTGGCCTAACTTCTCAATGATGACTTTTTCTTTGCGTGGCTGGTTTGGATGTGGTTGAGAGGATCCTTTCGTTTCAAATAAGTCTTCAGCAAAGTTGAAGTATCTGATTCTATCCAAACGCTCCTTTTCTGCCTCTATCAAGGCCGTCAGCCCTTTCTTTGAATTAACTTTCGAATAACCCTTAATTCCGTGTTCTTTAGCAATTTGCTTCAGTTGACGAACTGCCATTCCTGACAGTTCTTCATTTGCGTATTTAAATAAGCCATTGTCCATAGCCTTAGACGTTGCATTGTTCACGGCTTCAGCAAGATCCGCCTTCCTCATCTTGTAGAAGCCTTTGATTTTGAGCTCCTTAGCAAGAGCCCTTAGTTCTTTGACAGTTGCGCCGTTATGACGCTTACCATTTCGACTGTTATTCATTTTGTCTTTTTATCCTACTACATATTTTTATTTCTTTAAATGAAAAAAAAGGATAAGGGGTTTCATTTTTAAAAGATAAAATATGGATCGTTCTATGGTTCAACGGTAAAAGTCGTTGGAGAAAAAGTGGCGAAATGATTATGGTGTTGTTATGGTCCGAAGGTAAAAGATGTTGTAGACGCTGTTATGGTTAGCGTTACGGTTCAAAGGGAAAAGGCGTCGGAAACGCTGTTATGGCTAGTGTAATGGCTCAAAGGCAAAAGGCGTTGGAGAAAAAATAATGGGGGTGCTATGGCTCGAAAGGAAACGGCGTTGGAGACGGCGTTATGGTTTGTCTAATGGTTAAAAAGAAAAAGGCGTTGGAAGAAATGTTATGGTTCTTGCAATGGTTAGTAAGAAAAAAGGCGTTGGAGAAAAAATAATGGTGATTGTATGGTTCAAAAGGAAAAGGCGTTGGATAAAAAGTTATGGGGAAAGTTATGGTTCAAAGGGAAAAGGCGTTGGAGTAAAAATAATGGTGATGCAATGGCTCAAAGGTAAAAGGCGGTGGGTGAAAAGTTATGGGGGTGTTATGGTTCAAAGGGAAAAGGCGTTGGAGTAAAAATAATGGTGATGCAATGGCTCAAAGGTAAAAGGCGGTGGGTGAAAAGTTATGGGGGTGTTATGGTTCAAAATATATTTTCTTTTGAGCCATAACTTTGGGCCATTAATGTAAAAAGTTTCAGCAATGGTTGCGTTAGCCATACTGTCTTATAGCTACCCATATACTACTCTCACCATGTACGGGTGGGCATTATCTTGCTGGAATATCAGCCCAGGATAGACTTCCAAGAAGGGGAACAAAATTGGGTATTGAAAATCGTTGACGTAGTGATGTGCTGTAAGGGTGTCATGGATGGCTACCGAATGGGTCCTGCTTTGAAAATAAATGACACGGCAGGCCATTACTCCTGGTTGTAGGGCGCCATGATGATCGGCAGTCAGATTGGAATTCTTCTGCCCTCTGGTGCATATACAAACACCTCTTCCCTGGTCATCAGTCCTCAGGTCGAAGCAGGGCTAATCGCTGAAGACATTTCTTACCAATTCATTGAGATTCCAGGCCGACGACGTGTCTGGAGACTCTTTGGACAGTGGTGAGATACCAACCTCACTGTCGCCTGCCATATGGCCTGACAACCAGGAGGGATGGTCTGGGATGTCATTTCCTATCATAGCAAACCCCTTTGCTAGTGAACCACTGCACCCTAACAGTACATCGATATGTGGACGATATTCTATGCCCCCTTGCCTGCCCTTCATCCTGAGACATGTCAGGAAGATAATGCCTGCCTGTACACTGCGAGTATTTCTACTGCTCGTCTTCTTGCTGCCAAACGTTTGTCCAGTAATGTCGCTAAATCTCTCCCCATTTGCAAACGTTTGGAGCCTTATCGTCAGGGCTCTCCAACAATTTCGGGATTTTGACGATCTATCACGCCAATTGGATGCAAGTTGGCACAGTGTCTCCCAGGAAGACATTCAAACACTCTATCAGTCCATGCCAATCCGAATAACTGCTTGCATAAGGGCTAGAGGTGGCCCAACACATTGTTGACTAGCTCAATTTGTGAAGCACTTTCTCTGGAATAAATCGTCCATTGTTTCTAAATGGACATTTGATAATTTGAGGTCAGTGGTAGGCTGATCTCATGAACATGAGATATTAATCACAACAGCATAAATGTTTCAAATAAATTTTTATAATCATAGATATGTATTCCAAATTTGCCTGGGCCCGTTCTGTGAAGGCAAAGTCTGGGAAAGAAGTTGCGCAGAAGTTTCAACAATTGCTGCAGACTGGGTTGAATCAGTGTCCTGTCACTCTACAAATTACAATGAGTAATTCAAGTCGGTAAGAGAATGATACGGAATAAATCGATACTCAGCATTCTCCCACATGAAAACCAACATTGTTGACTGTCTGAATAGAACAATAACTAACTCTACGTGCATACCATTTAATCTTAAATATGGATAGATATTCTCCCTCACTTTATTGGAGAGTATAATCGATGGGAGCAACATATGATTAAAATGAAACCTATTGATGATCAAGACAATGAGATAAATACAGTCGTATTAAGACAGTGAATAGACAGAGATCCAATGTAGATGATTTTGTGCCTACTTAGAAATACAGAAATTTTTTAAACAAGTCTTACCTGCCAGACTGGTCAATGGAAATATTTAGAGATTCCAGACTACAGTGAACAAACCCAAGAACTCACATCTTTAAGGACTATGAAAGTGAAGAAATTGCAGGGAGTTTTGTTGCAGCCGCTTAATATGAGTGCTAGAAAGGGCATCAGAGGTGGTGGTGGTATACTTTATAAGCTAACAGCTCAACAGCATATACTGGATCAAACTTCTGTGCACTTGAAACAAACGTAAAATAGGAAGTTTCATATCAGCGCACACTCCGCTGCAGAGTGAAAATTTCATTCTGGAATTAATCTGTCTGACGAAGTTTGCGAGGAGCATGATTTAATGTACACTCCACTGCAGATCAAATTTTAGCCAACAGAGACAATCAAATACATCAAAGAAAGGACATAGGCATAGGACAACATATTGCTGCTTTCACAGCTGATAAAGCAATGCTTGGCAGACTTAAACTGTATACGAGTGTAAATTTGAAAGAAATTATGAATGCAAGCTTGTCGTGCGGTGACAAAGCAGGAGAAGGATAAAAATGTAAGATGTTTATAAAACTACATCCAGTCTGTGGTAATAACAGCAAAAACCACCTTCAAGCAGAAAGGATGTGTTAAAATGCCAATGCTTAATCCCATAACTAAAACATTTGGGGGAATTATCTCATTCCAAATTCCTGCATTAGAAGGACTATGAGCAACTGACTCATTTGCAGGAGGAGCTGCAGCCACAACCTGAAAAGTGAAGAGCACAAAATGCAGAGGAGCAACTACAAGAATCTAAAAGGCATAACAGGGTGATTGAGGTTGTCACTATCAGTAAAGCAATACAAGAAAGCTCTTGGACTGTTTACGAAGAAACATTCCCTAACTCTGCTACTGGATAGACTACTTAGCAACACAGATCTGCTTAAATCTGTCAAGAAACTCAAAATTCCAAAGGTTTGTGGAGTGTTTACAAACAATACATTGCCGAAGATGATGTAGGAATGCAAAGAATGTGATATAAATTTGACGTTACAGGAGGATCTGGAACGCACTGGGTTTTCTATGAAAAAAAATGAAATAATGTGTTTTACAAACAACACATTGCCGAAGATGATGTAGGAATGAAAAGAATGTAGTATCGTAAATTTGACGTTGCAGGAGAATCTGGAACGCACTGGGATGAAAAAAAAACCTGAAATAATGTGTTTATTTATTTATTTATTAATTTTTTTTTACTCGTATGATTTTTATTCGTGTGAGATTTAAGCTTTCCATCATAATTATGTGTTCTACAATTTTCAATTCTACAAACACATCAATTCATACCTCTCTAGGCAATTCTGTCCAACATTTCACCTTGTGAATGTATAAAAACAAGCAGCACGCGCTTCGCTACATCAGTTGAGGTTTAGATGTGATATCATACACTCTAATTTTAAAAGAGTGCTCATCTGTATTAAGTGTGAATTACTTTCCCCCAATAGTTCCAAGCAAGTGGAATGCAGTATTGTACTGATCAGTTGGGGGTTGGGTTGTTTTGGGGAAGGAGACCAGACAGCGAGGTCATCGGTCTCATCGGATTAGGGAAGGATGGGGAAGGAAGTCGGCCGTGCCCTTTCAAAGGAACCATCCCGGCATTTGCCTGGAGAGATTTAGGGAAATCACGGAAAACCTAAATCAGGATGGCCGGACGCGGGATTGAACCGTCGTCCTCCCGAATGCGAGTCCAGTGTCTAACCACTGCGCCACCTCGCTCGGTTCTACTGATCAGTCTCGAAACTTGTAACAGCATTCCAAATATCGCTGAAGAGAACAATAAATTCCATCTACGTAACAGAAAAAGTTGTGGAGCTTACTCCTGGATCATAGGACATTGACGATCTAAACGCAACTGTGGAACGGTCCGTAGAAGGACTTGAATTACGTGCAAACATTAATATGTTTAAAACAGAGATAAGAGAGACAAAAAATAGAAGAGACTGTAGCCAGGAAGGCTCAGTAGCGTCAATGCAAGATATCCCGAGGAGTCAAATTTTGGCTAATAATAACGATAAAATTTATGAGACGTATCAATCAGTGGGTACTCTGCCTTTTAGCATGATACGTGTTGAGTGTAATATCTTAACTAATCCGTATTTCAACAGTCGATTAATGCACATTATTTACGAATTTTTTCAAACAGTAGGATCAGGACACAAACTCATCAAAAAATGGTTCAAATGGCTCTGAGCACTATGGGACTTAACATCTATGGTCATCAGTCCCCTAGAACTTAGAACTACTTAAACCTAACTAACCTAAGGACATCACGCAACACCCAGCCATCACGAGGCAGAGAAAGTCTCTGACCCCGCCGGGAATCGAACCCGGGAACCCGGGCGTGGGAAGCGAGAACGCTACCGCACGACCACGAGCTGCGGGCACACAAACTCATCGAGGTACTGAGCAGTCCAGTATACCTCCCAGTGACTGTTCAGACGTTAGACTATCTCGAGCTGATCATTGTTGAACACGATGGGAATCTCGTTGACTTGTGAGGAAAGGAAATCGCGGTACATGTTCGGTGCAATCCCTTCTGGAGTCACAACAGGCCCTATGCATTTCATTTCATTTCTACCAAATTTGGATTTCATTAAACTGATCGTGACCCCATACTCAAGAAATATGTTAAATACACGATCAGTTAATTCGACATGTTCACTCCAGGTCTCTGTGGCGATCAGTAGATCGTCTACATGTACAGTGACACGTTTTAATAAATCGGGTCCGAACACTGTATCTAAAGCAGTTATGAAAACACCACCGCTAATATTAAGACCAAACGGCATCACCTTAAATTGGTAACTCCGTCCCAGAAAAATGAATGCTGTATATTTTCTCGATTCCCTCGATATTTTAGTTTGAAAGTAGGAACTTCAGAGGTCGAGGGAGGTCAAATATTTGATCCGGTGAAATTTCAGTAATAGCTCTTCTAAGTTTTCAGGGCGAGTTCTTACGGGTTTGATAATTTTATTAATGTCGCGAGTGTCAAGAACTAGCCGAATATCACCGTTCAGTTTAGTCACAGCTAACAATGGACTTGAGTATTCAGAAGTTAAAGTCTCGATTATTTCCCAATCCGTCATTTTTTTTTTATTTCTTTGGCCACGGCTTCTCCTTTTGACCAGGGAACCGAATAAGTGGATTTACAAAACGTAAATTGTGGATGCTTTTGAATACAGTATTCAAAATCTTTAATGACGCCTGGCTTCTTATTACTACCGACAACATGACTCGTGCATGTGATGGTATCTATATGTATTTGACGATGCTGGTGCTGATTCCACATTTAACATTTGACGATGCCACTATGGCTGCAGTACATTAGGACTTTGTTTTTATGAAACACATCTGATGATGGTCATTGAAGACCGAAACCGGTAATCTGTTATCAAACAGTCTGTGACAACTGACGTAAATTAAAGGAAACTGGTTAATTATTATTCCGCCGTCAAGGCGTCGCTACGTCGCGTATTCAACAACTGTACGACGTAACTCCATACATAACATACCGTTGAGCATTGTTCAGAATGCGTGATAATTTTAGTGTAAAGTTATTGCTGTTCACATTTTAACTGTCACTAATTCACTTGGCACTTTTATGTTATCTGAAGACTTAGTCAATTCCACAAATACTCTTTAAATGTCCATTAAATTATGTAGGCCACGCGAAGAATTAAAGTTGACTTAAGATTTATTGTCTTTCGTAATTATTGTTTGTCCCTACGCTGAGCACTCACACCGATATGTCATTCAGGGAATTACATATGTGAACATCAGTAATTCTGACCTTGACATTAACTTCTGACAACACGGCGAAATCGTAATTTCTTCGTGATTGCGTTCAGTTGTAGCCAACTCAAATCTAATAATCGAGTTTATGTCGGCGATCAGTCTCTTTCTGTGTCCTTCGATGTTCATGACTTTTAAGTATCACAAAGGCTAAGTCCCATCACAAATCGGTAATCATACGATTCACTTTTCTGTCACATGCATCAAAATCCCATTATTTTTATAACGGTAAAAATGATCCTACTTTAGTCCTACTTCTGACTAATATTTCCAGTCTGTACCGTAAAACTTTAAACGTCAAATCAGTTTTAAAACAATGTAGCAGCGCTTAACATGCGTACTACTGTTGCCCGAGTGCAAGAGAGAAGTGAAGTTAACATGTCCATTGCCGAGTTACATTGTAGCCACAGCGAACTTACAGCTCGATGCCGCTACAACTCTCTTCCAGAATAAATGTTAGCTTTGGTCGATTTATGGTCTGGGCTTTAACCTTCGTAAATAATAATTGAATTCTTTCTTTAAAGTTTCTGTTCTGAATCGTATGGTATTCTTTCGTTCAGTCTTTTCTTTATAATAAGCAGTAGTATTTATACAACATTCATGTTAATCAAACTGAGTAGAGTTTAAATTTTGTTGTCAGTAGCTGCCGTCACTGTCAGGATGACTAATTTTGCTATTTCTTCTGTAACAAAAGGGTGGTCATTGTGGGTTCTGTATTTGGGGTGTTACAGTGTGTTCCGACATGTGCAAAGAAAATTACTATGTATAATGGTAAGGAAGCTAGTATTTGACGTGGAATACTGCGATAGCAAAGGGAATGGAAGATTTTTTTTTACTTGGAAAAGTTTGCAAAGTCATACGAATGGTACAGATATTGCTATTTTCGGAGCCACTGCCGTCAGCAGGTAGTATTTCCGACATTTCGATCATTATCGAATGTCGTCCAATTGAGACCACCATCGTAATATTTAATTGTAAGCATGGCCATCAAATATATATGTAGCCGGTTTCCGAGGACGAGTCTGTCTGCAGGTTCGTGGCGCCCGGCGGTGGTGGCCTATGGTGGGAATGATTAACGTTTCCAGCTAATGACAGTAGCTGTCCCAATGGAAAGGTATATTGGGGTACAGGAATGTAGCTGACTTAACTGTGTCGTCCTCTAGAGGGCTGAATAGCGAATTAATACTCAGTATGTGTTGGACAGTCTTTGTGATCGTGGGTGTTCCCCATGGGAATTTGAGATGATTCAATAGATACGTGTGTTTGCGCTGGACCATTATTCCCTCCCATGTAAATTCTGCACATTTCGCACCTTTATTTATTTGAGGGAACATTGATTGTGGTGCGTGCATGTAGTAGATGAAGGAAGGGTGGAAGACACGTTTGCTGATTCCTTAAACATGATAAACACCTTAGCTGACTTTGTAAATTATAAGGATGATTTGGAATCTGTTATATCACCGACATCGGTATTCGCATGTGGAAATATTAGTTTGGTCTCTTTTTTCGAATTTTCACGTAAAGTTCTTCACGGATGAGATAAGTTTCTAGGTACTCAGTGGTTTACAATATGTCCCAGCTCGCTAAAGTTGCGGGTTTCTAGAAAAATAATTTCCAGTCTGTATCTTCGGAATTATACTGTGCAAGCTACTCTGCTATGCAAACGACTTGGCTATGCGCTTGATATTGAGAAGTATCGCGAAAATGGTATGATGTTCTGGAAAACCATGTGAAAATATATACATTCTTGTAATCCCAGAGTCTGGAGATGGGTGTAGAAAGGAAACAAGCAAGCATGTCGGTTCCCGTAACAGTAACGCGTTTGTGGCGAAGGGAACAGACCCAGCCTTTGTACAAGAGTTCTGAGAATGACCTTGTTCTGCTGAGGGTGCTCTGGTCACATGTTGGGCCAGATTGTGTGTGGGGTGACCGCCGGCTGCGATTGTTGACCTAAGGAGCTCGCGGGAAATATCTAGTGGTGCTGCGAGGACTATATACAGTCCATGTGTTTATGCTGTCTGTCTTGAGGTGTATGTACGAGTGTCTGATGGTCGATAGCTACATGCAGTATGCAGAAGTGGTGATTCTGTATGGTGCAGGATCCGAATTGTGTGTTTACTATATTGACACGATATGTCGTGATATGTAGCCATGTTGTAGATCGGTTTCACGCTGAAATATTGAATATACCGTCGTCAGTGACAGAGCAATGTAATTGAGCAAGTGTCTTTCTGTATTTGACGATCTGTAGACCACTTTAGCAGGGTTTAACTGTCGGCGCAATATGGCGATCTGTTCAAAATAGTTTTGCCACTGAAAGTCTCATCTGCAAAAAAAGAATGAATGTGGATAGTGCTCCCACACCGGTAGCATCAGTAATTTGGTGGGTAAATTCAGTAACAGCCAGTCAGAACGCTCCATTCACTCAGAAGGCATCGTTTGTGCTGGGACATAGGAGCCTCTAGAGACTGGTTCGAACAAGATGGGGGTAGTTCAAAGACAAACAATCAGACCATCCATTTCTGGCAGGATACTGTCCCTCATCTGCCATAGTGGCATTAGGACATCTCCAGGCCAGTAGCTACAGGGCACGGAAAATTCCAACAATTTTTCTCTTCTGTAGCACAGTGCTTCGAATTCTGTTTGTGTAATTATTCTGATTTTCCTGTCTGTGCTTAGTCAGTGCTCTCTTTACGAATAGCGTGAATGCTCTGATGATTAACAGTGTTTTCGCAAGCATGTACAGACATGAGGAAGGCTTTTAGTGGTGAGGATGTATACTGTTTCTGAGATGTATGTTGGAAGCAGGACGCTACGATTTCCTGGATTGACGGGGTGCATCGTTAGGACCTTCAGGGACAATGCAATCGGTGTTATTCTGAGCTATTTCGATAAACAGGTCCTGTTAGAACAAGAATTTCCGTGCAGAGAAGCTGAGACATCACGAAAGCTGCTACAACAAAATCGACCATTAACTATTTCTGCGACACTTTACGATTTCCGAGAGGGAGACTTGGCTCTTGTTTACATAGACATGTGACATCAGTATAACACTACAACCTTTTAGCTGCGCCTGGGAGGGTGAGCCACTATGCAAACATCTCGTTCGGCGCTGGACTTGCAGCTTTGAGAGCTATGGGTCAGCGATGGTGGCCAGGTAAATACGTGTGCAGCCAGAGGTGTCTCACATGTGGGACTGACCCATTAAAATCGCTAGGAAGAAATCATCTGGTCATCATTCCGTTTCGGAACTCTGTGGGGAACAGTTTGCTGATACGTCGCCATAGAATTTCTTAACAATAGTCTGAAAGCGTTTTTACATGCAATGACTGTTTGCACAGTGCATTATTTCCGCTGTTTAAGCATTGTAAGCGTGTTTGCAGAGCGTTATACATGCATTATTGTGCCAATTTAACGCGTAGTGATCATGTCTGTGCATCAGTGAACTGCATTATTTTGTGAACATGTCTGTAGGCTGTGCAGTGCATTATTATGACAGTTCACAATTAGTGAGCGTGTTTACAGAGTGTTGTACATGCATTATTTTGACAATTTACGAGTAGTTCGCAGCCTGTAGGGTGTGCAGTGCATTATTTCGACAGATTTCAATTAGTGAGCGTGTTTGCAGAGAGTTTAACAGGCATTATTTTTCAGATTACGACTTCTTTGCGTGTATGTACATCAGTGTACTGACTTATTTCGGTGATTTACTGGTAGTTTGAGGGTCTGTAGACTATTTACTGTTATCCCAAGCATGCCAGGGTGAGTGTTTTGTATCTGCGTAATAAATAAACTACGTGCAATCCATTCCAAAGTACATTGTTCCAACTTCCCACTCAAAATAAATAAATTACACTCCTTCCTCTCTCCAGCAGCTGGACACAGCCTAAGTCATTTTCCCACCATTTTTTCTGAAGACCGCCATGGGACGACAGTGCCCTCTGGTGGCAGTACTGTGTACTAGGTCAGTTGGACTGCAGACCTCATGGTGAACACACTGGGTGGAGCTATTGCCTATGACACCTCAAATTGTGTAAGTAAACATTGCATGCAAAATAAAGACGTACATCCATCCTATCAAGCAGCCCTATACAGGCCGAGTCCTTTTCCTGCCAAAATTTTTCCACCTTTTTCTTAGGTTAGTGGAGGTAGCCCAATTGACCTATTTGACCAAAATTTGAACTTCCCGCCATTATCTTGGAAAGGGAAGGAGGGATGGAAGGGAGGAGAGGAGGGGAGAGGGGAGGGGTTACTGGAGGTAGCCAAACTCACCTATTTTCCCGCTAAAATATGAACTTTCCGCTATGTTGTCGTTGCGACGTTGCCACATGTATTGTCGCCCTCTTGGATCAGACATCTTGAATAAATTTGCACAGTGGGGTAATGCCGACCTTGGCCCACTACTTTACTCATAGTGGAATTGGTGACTGATGTGTATGGAGACGTCTGGAACACATGTACTGATATAGAGAGATTTTGTGAACTGCACTGAAACTTTGGTCAGCTCCCTAGCGACTAGCCCTTTGCTGAAGATGGTGACACCCTTGAAATTTTGCCTAGCGATGTAATCTCTTACAACAAAATTACTCCTACGTCCATAAACTCAGTGAATTCCACGGTATTCTTCCAAATTTTCCACGATTTTCCGAGAACTTAATTATTCATTAATTTATAAAATCGTATTCAGAATCACGTCACTAGAACCCTCGTTATGGTATTATCAGCACTGTACTCATTCAACCAGGGTCACTGATTATAGGAGATGAAATAAATGTTTCTAATAAGTCTCATCCCCTACGTCAGACATTGCTGGAGGCTTATGTAATATAGAATGTATCTCTGCTTATTCACCAGCATTGTCATCAGCATGGGGATGGGACCATTTTGGGGAACTGGGTGCTATAGACACAGCGACTAGTTGTGCGTATCACGCAAAGTGGTAGGATACTCCAGGTCTGTTTCCATGATATATCCCTCATCAGCATCCGCTATCACATCTTGGATCTTTCCTTTCAGACTCACGTGCTGACCTTTGGAGAGCCATAGGAAGCCTCCAAACAGCAGAGTTTAATGTGTGGTATAAACACAAGTAAATGATGTAACCTGAATTGTCAGACAGACCGTATTCCTCCTCACTCGTTCATAAGTTATTCACCCTGGCATACAGCGTCAGCTTGGGTCCATGGCTTCGTGGGGTATGCACCACTTTGTATCCCTGCCATCTGCTCTAACCAACTGAAGTCGGGACTCATGTGAGTAGGCCACTATTTGCCAGTCGTCTACGATGCAAACGATGCGTTCACCATCTCAGGAGAGGCGCTGCAGGTGATGTCGTACCGCTGGCAAAGGTATTCGCGTCGGTGGTCTGCTGACATAGCAAATTAACACCAAACTTCTCTGTACTGTGCTAACGGATATGTTCTTCGTATGTTCCTCATTGATTTCTGTGGTTATTTCACTCAGTGTTGCTTGCCTGTTAGCACTGACAACGCCAAGCAAACTCCGCTGCTGTCGGTCGTTAAGTGAAGGCCGTGAGACACTGCATTGTCCATGGTGAGACGTAATGCCTGAAATTTGGTATTCTCGGCGCACTCTCGACATTATGGACCTCGGAATATTGGATTCCCTAACGATTTCCGGAATTAAATGCCCCCTGTGTCTAACTCCAAGTAGCATTCCGCATTCAAAGACTGTTAGTTCCAGTGGTGTGGCCATAATTATATCGGAAACCTTTTCACGTAAATCACCTGAGCACAAATGACAGCTCGGCCAACGCTTTGCCCGTGTATACCTTGTGTACGCGATACTGCCGCCATCTGTATACGTGCATATCGTTACCCAATGACTTCTGTCACCTCAGCGTACAATTGCCTTAGGTGCATGTACTGTGTGGGATTCCCCAAGGGGAAGCAAGTGGGGAGTTACCTTGGATATAACTAGCTCAAGTGTGTAATCTGATACTGGAAGTCTTTATCTCCGACGCCCACTATATCTGGAACTTTCCTTTGATAACTGCTGTAGCGATGCTTTCTTTTGCAATATAACAATCTAAGGATGGCTGTAGTCCGTCAAACACTCGTATCTCAAATAACACACCCATCCATTAAATGCATACATGTTCACATTGAAGATCTGTTCTCCTGTGGTTGTTTTATTTTACAGTTTTATTTGGGTAGTGAGTACAGCAGGATTACTGAGAAGTGTGTGAGCTATGATTCTGGTGGTAAGGTGATTCGGAGCAAAAGCAACCATTGTTAGGGGATATGGTTGTTTTCCAGTGGAGGACTGTGGTTCAAGGTGAATCGAAAGATGCTTGATGACTGCAGAATATCCTTGTTATTTCTGAACAGTTCGTATTAGCAGCTGATGCCCTCAGCAGCTAGGTGTAATTGTGTAGATGACTGTAGTGGCTTCGCCATATCCAGCGTTATTACTGACGACCTTGTGACGCAAATTGTTGAGATCCACCGGGAACTAATGCGACAGACTTGCACCTCCAGTCGAGTACAGAATATGTTGGCTGCTGCCCCAACTGTGACTAGTGGTGGGATTGAGTCCTGATCCGCCTTCAGGCGCAGGTGAACACCCAGCAGCTGAGTGGCTAACAGGACCTCAGTTTGATCTTCCGCCAATCAGTGGTGCTGCAGGACCCTCCATAAGCGCTACAGTCAGGATGATGTGGAGCAATAGCGGCGTCACAGTGGAAGCCAACACTACTGTCGACATTCACTCGATGACGGGTTGGCTGGACTTCATACACACCAATGCACCTTTGTAATAGTGAGTGTGGCTGAAGCAAGTCTCATGTATTCTCTGTACTAGAGTGTCGCTAATTTCGGTAACACGTTGATCACCTAGTGACAGGCAGGCGGAGGCCTAGATGGGTCTGGCGGTGCAATGCTGTGACAGTATATTGCAGAAAGGAGCTGCCTGCAGCTGTGAACCCTTCTACAAGGGGATCGTGTTGCAACACAATAGAAAATGCAAATCCGGCTTCAAATAAATGGTGAATGTTTAATTGTATAGACGTTTCATAAACAGAGTACTGATGATTAACGTGGTTCATTCGTTCATTGATTGCAACAAGCAGTAATACTAAGTAACAAATGTTGTGTAGTGTTATTTTACTACTGTTACTCGACTTTCAATTATACTTCAATGTGATAGCCATAATTCTCTATTTTTTAAACATGTCATCACTTGTAAGTATTGCAAAAATATCTGCTACTAGCCTCCCTCATGTTCACTAGGATATATACACAACTGAATTCGAATTCTTGGGCAAGTGGATATTATTGGAATTACAGCGGAAAGAGGCACAAACATGATACTGCAACCATTCCACTGCCTGATACAGCTGATTTAGATCAGAAACGAATTACAATCAATTTCTGTCGTGATCTAGGGTCTTTTAGGGGAAACTGTTCCTACTTTGTAGTTTCTCCAGCCCACTAAAATTATCGTGTGCTACATTCTGAACTTCTCAGCGATAGTAGTAATTTGACCATCGAGATGAGAATATGACAGAAATTCAATTTAACTTTACGAAGCAATCGACATTAGTGTAGAAAGCATTGCTGCAAATAAGTAGTTCAACCACCATTTAAATAACAAATCTCTCGTTCTCGTTCGATTTCAAGACATCAGTCTATTTCATTCTACTGTATCCCTCTCATATAATCATATCCCATTCACATCCACTGTTGCATGCACTATATTAGTTTATGCATAGATACACAACTATCAATAAAGTCATACACATATGTCAAGGATATATGTCAAGCGTTACCAACGGATGGTGGAACTACTGGTATAAACTATTCTTGGGGATGATCTTTGTTAACGGACGTCTTCTGTGCACCATACGCTGCACTTAAAATGCTTAATAGCCTTCATAATATTCTGGTGTATTACTCATCGTCAGTGGCATCTGATACACGTATGTCCATATGTACAACATGAAAATTCTGTACACAACAGCAGAAACGTAAGTCTACTTAGATTATGTGTTTTTATATCAGAGACATGTATCGCAGATGTAAATTCTTTGTGATGTTTAGCATCATGTACATCTAGAAAGCAAATAGCTATGTGGATACCTAGAACCCATTACAGCAACATCTATGTTAATTGGTTAGGCTATGAAATCTGTCCTACCTCACAGAACACAGATTGTTGTGTACGATACTGCTGTCAGTTCTTAAACAATGACATTTCTTGGTCACATACGACGTGATTCTCATATACTGTAAACACAAGAATGAACAGATAGGTCAGATAGTCTGTATTACATGTCTTGTTATTTCCGATGTCATATTTAAATCCTTTTGTGACAAGCAGTCAAATATTAAAATACCATGATCATGCAACTGGTTTGTAAGGGCAGAATATACAAAAATTATAACATTGTAAAATATGTACAAAAACAGAACTGATGTTAGCTGTCACGAAGTACACAATGAGCAAGTTTGCCGTCAAAATCTGATTCAGTGATATTATGATGTTGTCAGTTTGGAGTAGGATTCAGTGGCCATCCAACATGTGGGGTATTGTCCGCTCGTGGTAGTGTGCCTAAGAGATGGCTACGTTCTCGGAATGCTATACAACAGTTCAAGCAGTTTTTCTTTCTTTTTTTTTTACTTTATTGTTATTTTAAAACCTGTACAAATCAGGTAGGCTGGCAGCGGCACACTACGCCGCTCTTCAGCCATAGCGTTTACAATAGTATAAGAACGGAGTATGATAATTAACAAAGTGATGGGCAAAAGAGAGAGGTCACAGAGACACAAAAAAAAAAACGGAGTCGTTCACACGTGACGATAACAACACTGAAAACACGTTGGCACGGCGCTCAGAACACTGATGAATCCGACGGCACAAGTGAACGTAGTAGTGGGACGGTGGACACCAAAAACACTAAACGACGTCACACACACGAGACACAGAAAGCGATGATCTCCAGTGCGCGAATGTTCACTATGCGTGTGCGAGTCCGGGGACCTGCCAAGAGAGAAGGAGGAGGAAGGGGAGTGGGAGAGCGAGAGGGGAGATCAGAGATGCCACGGGCAGGGGAGAAAGGGGGGAGGGAGGAAGGGGGAGGGGAAGCCCGGGGGAAGAGGGGTGGAGGGTGGGGACGGGGGAAAACGAAAGAGAAGGGAAGGGAAGAGAAGGGAGGGAGGGTGCCTAAAGGAAAGGACACCGGAAGTGGGGGGTGGGGCAGGGTCAAAGTTGATAGGAGGGGTAGATGGAGGGGAGGAGGACATCATCAGGGAGGGGGAGCTGGCGGAAGCCACCTTGGGAGAGGGTAAGGAGGGTGGAGAGATGGAGACCGGGTGGGACGTGCGAATACAGGCGCGGCAGTGGGCGGGGGTGGGAGAGGATCGGGGAGACGAGCAGGTGAGGAGGATCGCGTTTGCGGGAGGTGTACAGGATCCGCATCCTTTCAAGGAAAAGGAGGAGGTGGGGGAAGGGGTTGAGATTGTACAGGATCCGCGTGGGGGAGGGGAGACGGATGCGATAGGCGAGGCGGAGAGCATGACGTTCAAGGATTTGGAGGGATTTATAAAAGGTAGGGGGGGGGCGGAGATCCAAGCCGGATGGGCATAACAAAGGATAGGGCGGATGAGGGACTTATAGGTGTGGAGGATGGTGGAGGGGTCCAGACCCCACGTACGGCCAGAGAGGAGCTTGAGGAGACTGAGTCGGGAGCGTGCCTTGGCTTGGATTGTCCGGAGGTGGGGAGTCCAGGAGAGGCGACGGTCGAGGGTGACGCCAAGGTACTTAAGGGTGGGAGTGAGGGCGATAGGACGGCCATAGATGGTGAGATAGAAATCAAGGAGGCGGAAGGAAGGGGTGGTTTTGCCTACAATGATCGCCTGGGTTTTGGAGGGATTGACCTTGAGCAACCACTGGTTGCACCAAGCGGTGAACCGGTCAAGATGGGATTGGAGAAGGTGTTGGGAGCGCTGTAGGGTGGGGGCAAGGGCAAGGAAGGCGGTGTCATCGGCAAACTGGAGAAGGTGGATGGGGGCTGACGGCGGCGGCATGTCTGCCGTGTACAAAAGGTACAGAAGGGGGGAGAGGACGGAGCCTTGGGGCACACCGGCAGAGGGGAAAAAGGTGTAGGAATCTGTGTTATGGATGGTGACATAGGAAGGACGGCGGGAGAGGAAGGAGCCGATCAGACGGACGTAGTTAATGGGAAGGGCGAAGGTTTGGAGCTTGAAGAGGAGACCGGAATGCCATACGCGGTCATAGGCACGTTCGAGGTCCAGGGAGAGGAAGATTGCGGAGCGACGGGAATGAAGCTGTTCGGAAAGGAGATGAGTGAGGTGAAGGAGAAGGTCGTCGGAAGAGAAGGACGGCCGAAAGCCACACTGGGTAACGGGTAGGAGGCGGTGCTGGCGAAGATGCTGGTGGATGCGTCGGGTGAGGATAGATTCCAGGACCTTGCTGAAGACCGAGGTGAGGCTGATGGGACGGTAGGAGGAGACGGCGGACGGCGGTTTGCCAAGTTTAAGGAACATGAGGATACGGGAGGTTTTCCACAGGTCGGGGTAGTAACCGGTGGACAGGACTACATTGTAGAGCCTGGCCAGGGTGGAGAGGAAAGAGACAGATCGTGACCAGGAGCGGTGTTGCATTTTGTGCGGAGTGTAGCAATGAGATACTGTGTAGTGATAGGGGCATTGAGTTCTGTGTGTGCAGTGTTGTCCAAGTACTGGAAACCAGAAGCGAGGGGAGGGACGGAGGTGTCAGTTCGATCACGGACATCCGGGAAGAGGGAGTAATCGAACTGGGGATCATCGGGGATGGAAAATACATCGGAGAGGTAGGAGGCAAAGTGATTGGCCTTACTAAGGGTGTCAGGGAAAGGGTGATCATCATGGAGAAGAGGATAATAGGGGGAGGGTTTAGTTCCGGTAAGGCGACGGAAGGCCAACCAGAACTTGGACGAGTTGATTGGTAGGGTAGCATTTAAATGGGTGCATGTCTGTCGCCAGTCCCGGCGTTTCTTAGCCGCGAGCAAATTACGAATGTGTCGTTGGAGTTGCCGGTGGCGTCGTACTGTGTCCGGGTCACGCGTGCAGAGGAAGGCACGGTAGAGACGACGGGATTCACGGAGGAGGAGAACGGCCTGCGGGGGTAAGGTAGGACGGTGAGGGTGGATGGCGACAGTAGGGACGTAGGCCGCCACAGCCTCAGACAAGGTCTGCTGGAGAAAGGAGGCGGCATGGGTGACATCGTCAGGGTGGTGGTAGGTGAAGGGGTGGCTATCGACCTGGGTGGAAAGGGTATCCCGGTAGGCATTCCAGTCGGCACGGGAATAGTCGTGGACATACTTAGGGGGAGGGTCAGTACGAGGGTCGGGGCGAGGGCGACGACCGTCTGAAACGGTGAGGAGGACAGGGAGATGGTCGCTACCAATAGGCTCCAGGACATCCACCGTTATGCGGCCAAGGAGGTTGGGGGAGGAGAGGATAACATCAGGAGTGGAGTTGGATTCGGGACGGGTGTGCTGGGGGATGGGGATGAGGTCGCCTTGAAGGGAGGAGAGGAACCGATGCCACCGCCGTAATTGGGCGGCGGAACGACTATGGATGTTGAGGTCGGCGGCGATCACGTAGGAGGAGAAGGTACGGTCAATGTGGGAGAGGAAGTCGAAGGGAATAGGGGCGTTAGGGCGGACATAGATGGTGGCGCAGGTAACGGTAAGGCCGGGGAAGAAGAGACTAAGGATCAGGTGTTCGGTGGGGTCGGGAAGGAGAGGTTGGAGCCAAACGGGGATCTGGCGGTGGTGACCAATGGCAACTCCGCCACGCGCAATTGGGAGGGGGTTATCGGAGCTGTGGAGGAGATAGGGTGGGGTGTGGATGGAGTGGTGGGGTTGGAGGAAGGTTTCATTGAGGAGGAAGGCATCCACGCGGTGGGTGGCAAGGGTGTGCAGGAAGAGGTTCTTGTTGGCGGAGAGGGAGCGGATATTGTTGAAAAGGCTACGTTGCTGTCGCGCCATGACAGGGATTTAGACGAGGGTGTCAAGACGGGAGAAGATGAAATGGGCCTGGTTGTTGGAGTAGGTGGCGTACATCTTGAGTTGGAATATGGAACGGGCGGCAAGGGAGATCTGCTGGAGGGTGTGGGGGCGCTGAAAGGGATGAACATTTTGAAGGACGATGGTGATGAACCTGATGATGTCCTCAGCGGTGGGGGGTGGGGGGGACGAAGGGAATTGCCAGGAGGGGTGGGTGCGTCCAGGGGACGGACAGGGACGGTGAGTTCAGGAGTGGTCGGAGGGGGTCGGGCTTTACACTTTTGGGAGTAGGTGGGATGGGGGAGATTGCAGGTATTACAGGAGGGGGGGGGGCACTGGAGATTGGGGCACTGCCGTAAAAAGTGGGCTTGCCTACAGTGCGGGCAGGTGGGGGCCTCGCGGCACTCAGATGTTGGGTGCGCATTATACCGCAAGCACCTTTGGCAGTGCAGGGATTGAGGAGGGGAACGGGAGGGGTCAACCTTATAACGCTGGTTAAAAAGGAGGGCACCCTCCTTCAGGAGACAGTCTATGGAGGGGGCGTGCTCAGAAAAACCCGCATAAGGCAGGTGGGGCCGACAGCGTTATGGATCCGGCGAACCGCACGCACCTCCAGATGGGGATGGGCCTGAAGCTCCGCCAACACCTCCTCCTCCGTGATCACTGGACTGAGCCGAGTAATCACGGCGGTGAGGGTCGGCGGGCGACGCGAAGGTTGGCGGGAGGGAGGTGGCGAGGGAGCAGGGCTGAGAGAGGCATGAGGGCCAAAGCGGGTGACAGGGATGCGGGAAAGGAGGTCTGTGTGGAGGGTAGGGCTGGGGGAGGAGATGAGTACCGAATCACGGCGAGGAGTGAGGAGGGAGATGGGGGCACCAGGACAATTCTGGCGAAGGAAGAGGGTGAGGTTCTGGGCTTCAAGGAGGGAGGGATCCGGAGAGGAGGTAGCGGTAGGAGGAGGGGGTAGAGGAGGAGGAGGAGGGGGCAGGGATGGGCGGGGAGACATCAATGGCATCAGGGGTGGGGGAAGGGGGACGAAGCGGAGCCTTTTTTGGAGCAGACGAGGCAGGGGTGCCACTGGGGCGCTTGACGGCGGCGGAGGAGGTGTGGGGGATGGGAACAACTGGAATGTGGCGGGGAGTGGCAGGTCCTGGGACAGGAGTCGGCGCCGGAGATGGTGACGGTGACGGTGAAGGCGAAGGCGACGGCGACGATGGCGATGACGGTGGCGGTGGCGGCGGTGATGGCGAAGGTGACGGGGAGAGCTGGGCATGGACAGTGGCCCGACGGGCCACCACCCTAGCCGGAGCTGCAGTGACAGGCTGGGGGAGTGGGGGGAAAGGATCAGATCGAGAGGAGCGGGAGGAAGAAGCTGGAGAGGGGGCGACAAAAAGCGAGGGCGAAGGGAGAGTGAGAAGAGGTGGGATGGAAGGAGGGGGGTGGGACTGGGCACACCACGTTATAGTGGTGGAGGCGGTGGAAGGGGAAGTGTAAACTATGGTGGTGGTGGTAGTGGGGGCGGTGGTGGTGGGGACGGACATGATGACAGGGAGAAAAAACGCACAGCACGAAAAGGAAAGGACACAAACTGGGAACAGACGAAGACGCAGACGGACGAAGACCAGGGTCGGACGACCGGGGTCGGACTGCGACGGCGACGGCGGCGGCCACCAGGCGGCGGCGGCGGCCACCAGGCGGCGGCGGCGGCGAGAACCGGCTGGCGGCGGCGGCGGCGGCGGCGGCGGCGGCGGCGGCGAGCACCGGCTGGCGGCGGCGGCGGCGAACAGACGGACGGACGGACAGCAGGTAGCAGCGATAGCGGCGCAGACGGACAGCGAGCAGGCAGGCGGACGGATGGACGGACGAACGAACGAACAGCTACAGCAGTAAGCGGCGGGCAGACGGGCAGACAGACAGACAGACAGACAGACGGACACAATCTTCGAAAGCGGAGATTCCAACCTGAGAGTAGCCCAGGCTTTGCAATCAGGCGCCTTCGAATGAGGGGATCCAACCCTCTGATGGTTCAAGCAGATAACTTTAGTGGTTTTATTTCTATAAAGCAGACAACAATACCTAACTTGGAGGTTTACAAGGAGTAGTCACAAACGATGGGCGACATGCAGTCAGTAATATTCTTGGCTATGTAAGAATCCAGCAAGTTGACACATGTCACTGATACTACTAAGCGAATCCTGTCCACTAATATCCGTATACAGAGCCGATCTGAGTGGCCGAGGCTGGCTGGAGGGGCGCTTATTTCCACTTCTTGCAGGGGGCGCTCCTGTCGTGGTGCGGTCTTAACCCTTTGTTGCCTGATGGTACTTAAAAGTACCAGTAAGTTTTTACTCTCATTACTTTCTCGTGGTGCAGTTTCGTGATCTGAGAGCCTGTCGGCACGTAACAGTAACTCTGCTCTACTGCTTCATAGATGTTATTATGCAATACATAGACCTCTCTGGCTGTCAGAGCTTGAAATTGTTTTTCGCACGCTGCTGTGAAAACAGAAGATTGTATGTGCTTGTTTCCATGGTGTTGCCTGAATTTGTGCGCAATTTATTGAAACTTCCGCTGAGTTTTCCATTGTAAGTACTTACCTTCTTCGTTTTTTTTATAATAGTTTGAAGCATTACGTTACAAGTGAATGAGATAAAATGGAAAATATAAAGCGGACTTATTAGTACCGTCAGGTTGTGCGAACACTTTATTGTAGCAACAGTGCGTTACCTCTCACTAGTTGGTCTGTCCACTTTTTCACACACAGATGGACGAAAATTGTAAAACTGGTAACTACTTTCGACCTTTGAGTGATGCAGAGATTGAAGCAATTTTGTATGAGGACATTCCTTCTGATATTACAGAGGATACCGGCATCGAAGATGATGACGAAAATGTTAATAATTTTGACAAAGTTTTTTCTTCCAATTTGCAAGAGGCAGATTGTGAAACAAACTCCACTTTTTCGGATAATGATGAATCAGAGTGTTCTTTGCCGTTTACACCTTCACCTCAATGTGAATACCGGACACACAGAATGTGGAGAGACAAAAACATAGTAAGGTAAATTTATGCGAATTTAAAAAAAAATTCAGAAATATCATATTTTTGTTAATTAATTTTCTAATGTAAAAAGATTTAATATTTATGTGGAATAAAGTACAAGTTATAAAATTGGAGCATTTTTCTGCGCATGTTGTGATTCTGTCCATGGAGTCTGACGGTACTTCTGAGTACCAGGAGTGAAAAAAGTTGTAAAAAATATAATAAAATTTTACAAAAAATCCTACCGTCATTTGAGGACACAATAGCATAAATTCTGCAAAGAAAATGTTAAAAACTAAATTTTTTCTTATGTCAGGAAACAAAGGGTTAATCAGCGCACCATTCGCCGACGTCGTTTCACCGCTTTCTCTGGTCTTCCGTTCTTCATCTTCGTCCCGGCGCTTGTGGTTAGGCTAGAACATAACATATCATCAGTTCGGAATTGGATTGAATGGTGCTCCTACATACCTGTATTATCTCTTCGGATTGGATTAAACGGTGACCCATAATACCATCAGTTTGGATGTAGTTCATCTGTCAGTTCCATGTTTAAGTTATATGACAGTTGTGTCAAATGTGACCAAGAAATGTCACTGCCTAAGAACTGAGAGCAGTAACACACTCGAGAACACGTTTACTGGAGTTATAAGAAATCGTTTTCGGGAAAAGGGAAATCTGTTAACACTGAATAGAAATTTAATTTTTTGGAGTCATTTCTAAGAGCATTTGTCTTGATTATATCCTCATAAGTTTTTTTAAATGCGTAGCTACAGAGCAGTGATGAAGACTGTACGGGTAGATAGGAAATTCCATGAATAGATACTAAATCGAATCGAGAAGAGTATAGATCTATGGTATAACTTGGCTAATGAAAGACAAAGGTTGATAACACGTTGTAAAGCATCGAGGAATAGTTAATCTGGTAATGCACGGATAAAAATTGTAGTGAAGAACAAAGGTTGAGTGCACTAAGAAAGTTCAAATGGATGTGTGTTGAAGTTGCTATGCAGAAACGAAGAAACTTACACAGGATATTCTAAATTGTAGAGCTGCATGAAACTAATCTCGGAACAGAAAATCATAGCAACGTGAGTAGTTAGGACAAAAAAGTATATTATCTCAGGGGACATTAGACCAATACAGCATAACACAGCTTCTGCTCTTGATAAAGATCTTAGTTCTGCAAGAAATAGTCTTCAAATTTCTTCAGGTATACCGTACCTAACTCAAGCCAGTTACCGATGATTGGATCCCACAGAGCTACCAAATCGTGCAGTTGTCCATTGCTACATTTTACGCACTGTCCCAAATAGTCGGAGGCATTTTCTGTGTCATTAGGATCGGATGACTTAGCGAGCCAGTAGAGGTAAGACAGGGTGTGTAACTGTTTGTCACTGCACGCGTGCAGCCCTACAAACACGACTACAGTCATCTCGGAACAAGGCAGTGTCCGCAACATACTCATCATTAAGATGTGGAAACAAGTGCAACACTTGTTCATTGAGAATGTAGAAATGAACGTCCTAGTTTACGTTCACGGAAATCTAAATGGGTGGATCCAAAGCATATTAACAAAAACACAACTAAAACATCGCAGAACCATCTGTGGCCTTAACTGCGCCCTCCACACGCTAAGTCATCGGTGACTAGGAAACTTATTGAAATGGATCTACATTCACTAACAGAAGTAGTTTATGTCAGTGGTTTTGAAAACTGTTGTCATCAGGCATGATCCTTGTCTCCGGTCCTAACGACTACGATCTATTCACGACCATACTTCTCCATCATTGTTGCATGACTGCGAGTGGCAGATCATTACCGCGCGGGATTAGCCGAGCGGTCTATGGGCGCTGCAGTTACAGACTGTGCGGCTGGTCCTGTCGGAGGTTCGAGTCCTCCCTCGGGCATGGGTGTGTGTGTTTGTACTTAGGCTAATTTCGGTTAAGTAGTGTGTAAGCAGTTAAGTCCCATAAGATTTCACACACATTTGAACAATTTTGCAGATCATTATTTGTAGACACGCGTGTTAATTAACCGGAAAATCGGTCAACATTATTCACAGTGTGGTAATGGGCACGCCCAAACGTGAAATCAACTTCGTGACATTCTGTGACGTCTCCAAGTTGAATAATGTTGATGCAATGATTTCATACAACGGACTGTTGCATATACAGAACTCGCCACACCTCATAACAGCCATAGAGGGCTTTATGACTACCTGGTATCAGTTCTACGTGCCCTACAGGGCTTCAAAGCGATCAGTGTGCTCTTTTAAGGTGGCAATTAATATTTTCCCCGGTGAGCTTATATTATATCAAATTACGTCCAAGGGCTCTCTTGCCCCCCCCCCCCTCCCCTTATTCCACCAAACACAGACATCTATATATATTCTCCATCTCTATCTCTCTCACACACACACACACACACACACACACACACACACACACACAAATTTGTACAGATTCTATAAGGCTGATCGAAAAAAAATTCATCCAACTCACTCGAATTGTTAATGCTATCGTAAATAGGATGCATGGACTTCGCATGACTCACTTTCGAGTAACACAGTTGTTGGGATGTGATAAACTTGAAGTCGCACAAAAACAGACGTAAAACTCTGTTAATGTGTTAATAAAACTTAATTATTTAGTCACCAGCTGTGTCCATTCAATGTTCTAAGATACGTAAAATAAAAACCAGTCTACAGAAATATCTGTGTGTGGGTTCACTCCAGTCATATATTACCTAACAAAAATGTGAAGTACCTCAAAAGGGGAGGAGGAAACGAAATGAAACTTCAAAGGTAGTAGGGTATGTGATGCTATTTCAATTGATTACGAAATCGAATCAGATCCACAAAAAACTTTCTACGAATTTTCTAGGAACGGGAGTACCTCAATATCACGCAAAAAGTTCGTACAGAAACGTGTCACATGTAAACAAGTATTGTCCTGTTGATAAATGGCACCATGATACTGTCACATAAGAGGTAACTCATTAGGACGTTGGATACCGCGACGCATCATTGTGGCATCAGAGTTCCGCCAGTCACAAAACCAGCCATGACCTGATTTGAGTACTGTGTTTACATTTCGCAGAGTACGGTTGCAGCTGTAGCGTTTATAAAGCTAAGTACTGACAAAGTTATTTGTGCACTGTTATACAGTTATTAAATTTAATACTTTTCAACGGTGTTTCGTGCTGTGTGTGGGGAAATAACGATTTAATAAACTTTTGGAAACGTTCACTCGCTGTGTTTCTTAGAGTTTTCTGCGCGCTGAAGTGGTTTAGTAAATTTTGTTTTCAAGTTTTCAGCTGAAGTTTCTTATTGTTTCTGGTGAAATATTTCGATAAAATTTTCATTCACTGTTTTAACTTCGTTGAGTGTTCCAGTGGCTGCTTCAATTTTTGGTTTTAGATAATAATTTTGTGAAGTTTTGTTGGTACTTGTGTTAGTTGTGGTTTAGTAGTATTAATTAAAGTAGCTGATTTTTAGTAGAGAGAGAATTTCGAGGCAGCTACTGTTAGTTCTATAAACACTTCTACTGATGTAACAACTTAGGTAACGTAGACATATAGTTTTTTTCAGTAACTGTAAAATTTTATTATGAGTGAGAAGTGTGGGCTCTGTCGTAGGTTTGTGAGTAGTGGGTTACGATGTAGGATTTGTTCAAAGTATTTTCATTGGGGTAATGCAGTGGAGAAGCCAGTGGACATTCTAGCGGGATCCTCTCCTGGGAATGCAGAATCTGTAGTAGAAATAAGTTGATAGAGGAGCTGGAGCGTAAGATCTGCGCCCTTTATGTGCAGTTACAACACTCAAAGGAAGAACTAGATAGGTTGAGGAGAGTGAAGGTTGCTGGGGAATGGGAACTAGTAGTTGGCAAGAAGGTAACTAGGAGGAGGAAGTATGCAGAAGTTTATACTTTGCGCATGTGCAATAGGTTTGACCAACTCTCAGAGTTGAGTGGAGAGGAACCTCTTGTAGCTATAGTTGTAGGAAACATGCAGCAGTCCTCAGCAGTTAGGAGGCCTAGGTCAGTTGCAAAGTGTAACAGAGAGAAGAAGGTTCTGCTGCTACGTAGTTCGCGTGCTAGGGTGTGGGCCAGCAGTTGCAGGAAGTTTTGCGTTCAAAATGGTTCAAATGGCTCTGAGCACTATGGGACTTAACATCTACGGTCATCAGTCCCCTAGAACTTAGAACTACTTAAACCTAACTAACCTAAGGACAGCACACAACACCCAGTCATCACGAGGCAGAGAAAATCCCTGACCCCGCCTGGAATCGAACCCTGGAACTCGGGCGCGGGAAGCGAGAACGCTACCGCACGACCACGAGCTGCGGACAGGAAGTTTTACGGAGTGAGTACCAGATCACCAGCATCGTGAAACCTAGTGGAGGGTTGGCTCACGTGACTGACAGCATAGGAATTTTGAGAAGGAGGATTAGGTGGTGGTAGTGGATGGAGCAGGCAATAGTCTTGATAGGGACGGGGAATATGGTGTAAGTGGTGCCCTGGTAAAGATAGCTACTCGAACTGGTGGCACTAACGTGCATTTCTTGCAACTGTTTCAGCGTCACGATCGGCCTCATCTTAATGCGGTTATTAGGCAGGTTAACACGGGCTGGAGAATGCACTGATGGCAGAAGGCATGGGTTACGTTGCAGTGGTGCCAGTTGAGTCCATCAGCATATCGGGTTTCACTAGGCATGGCCTGCACCCCAATAGGCACGGGAAGGGGAGGTTGGCAAAGCTTATAGCTAACAGTGTATTGGGTGGTGCTGGGATCACTCACGGAAAAATTCCTGTAGTACTTTGTGTTAGAGGTGCACCTTTCTTAGATTGACGTCAGCTGATAAGTATACCTGCTTAAAGGAAGTCCCTCTAGCTCACCCTCAGAGGCTGTCATGTTTCCAAGTAGAGAACGAATTAGCATATTTCATCAAAATATAAGAGGTATTAGAGATAAAGTTCGTGAACTGCTTCCTGATGTTGACTGTAATATTATTAGTATGTCGGAGCACCACTTAAATAATTTGACAATTCAGAGGCTTCCTTTAACAGGATACAGATTAGCTGCTGTTTTCAAGGAGTTCCGTGCGGGGTGGGGGAGTGGCCATGTACATAAAAAAACAGTATTCCATTTGTGTCCATAGACGTATGACGGTGCTGCACTGAACAGATATTTGAATGTTGTGCAGGGGCCGTTGAATTTAGTGAAACTAGACTTCTAATTGTTGTTGTTCATAGGTCCCCTAAGTCTGACTTCAGAACATTTCTCCTCAAGCTAGAGACGGTTCTTCATTTACTTTATAGGAAGTACCGGAAATTAGTTATATGTAGGGACTTCAATATTAATTTTGTATATGATGGTGCAAAAAAAGGATGTTGGTAGATCTCGTAAATTCATATGAGCTGTTGCAGACTGTGTTTTTGCCATCTAGGATGTAGGAGAACAGTAGCATAGCCATAGACAATATTTTTATTCATTTTTCATTACTAGATGGGCATCCTGTTAGTAAAAGCGTGAATGGCCTTTCAGACCATGATGCACAAAATTTAACACTAAAAGGCTATTGTACTCAAAAATAACATATAATTACAAATTACGTAGGAAAGTTAATCCAACAGCAATAGTTCTTTAAACCTTGTCAAGGAACAAGAGTGGCAAGATTTTATAGTGCCGATAACATAGATGATAAGTACAATGCTTTCCTTAACACATTTCTCATGCTCTTTGGGAGTTGCAACAATCATTTTCTGAGCATTGCTGGAGAATTAAATAAAAATTTAGCTTCTACAGGGAATGACACAACGATCTTGGAAAATGCCTTTCCGAGATTGATGTCTGAAATAATCCTCTGAGATACAGACAACGGGGAGAGTGAGTCAATAACTAAATCACTGAAGACTAAGGACGCTCATGGTTATGATGGAGTGTCTAGCAGAATATTAAAGTACTGTGCTGCACATGTTAGCCCTGTATTTTGGCATATTTGTAATTTTTCCTTTACGAATGGTCACTTTCCTGAACGATTAAAGTACTCAGTAGTAAGACTGCTTTATAAAAAGGGAGAAATGGATATTGTAGACAATTTTAGACCTGTTTCTATGCCATCAGTGTTTGCTAAAGTTACTGAAAAGGCTGTGTATGTAAGGATAATTGACCATGTTATATCACAATATTTGCTGTCAATTGTACAGTTCGGCTGTAGAAGTAGTTTAACAACTGAAAATGCTATATTCTCTTTTCTCTGTGAGGTACTGGATGCGTTAAACAAGAGTTTTCGAACGCTAGGCGTATTTTTTTATTTAACTAATTCGTTTGATTGTGTTGATCACAAAACATTGCTCCAGAAGTTGGGCCTTTACGGAATACAGTTTCACCTCTTACCTCAGCAACAGACAGCATTGTGAAATGTTGAGAATGGCTGTGTTGTAGGGTCTGAGTGGTGTACAGTCAAATGGGGGGGGGGGGGCAGGGATCGGTGTTGGGGCCATTCCTGTTCCTTATTTATATAAACGGCATGCCCTCTAGTATTGCGGGTAACTCTAAAGTATTTCTTGTATTTGCTGATGATACTAGCTTGATAGTAAAGAATGTTGTGTGAAACATTGGTTCGATTTCCGATACTGCAGTACATGACCTCAGTTCATGGTTTGTAGAAAATAAACTAACGCTAAATCACATTAAGAGACAGTTTTTACAGTTTATAACACACAATTCAACAAAACCTGACATTTTAATTTCACAGAACGGGCATATGGTAAGTGAAACTGAACAGTTCTAATTTCTAGGTCTTCAGATAGATAGTAAGCCCACGTTCAGGATCTTGTTCAAAGACTTAATACTGCCATTTTTGCTATTCGAACTGTATCAGAAGTGAGTGAGCGTTCGACACGAAAATTAGTCTACTTTGCTCATTTTCATTCGCTATTGTCGTATGGTATTATAGTTTGGGGTACCTCTTCCCGTTCTAAAAGGATATTTTTGGCTCAGAAACGGGCGGTTCGGGCAATAAGTGAAGTAAGTTCACGAATCTCTTGTCCAGCCATTTCACGAGTCTGGGTATTTTGACTTCGGCCTCTCTGTATGTATAGTCCTTACTGTTGTTTCTTGTTAAAAGTATTAGATTATTCCCAAGAATAAGCAGCTTTCACTTTTTTAATACTCGGCAGAAATCACACCTGCATTTGGATCGAACTTCCTTAATTCTTGTGCAGAAAGTTGTGCTGCATCCCTTTCCAATAAGCTGCCACAAGAATTCAAAACTCTTAACAGTAATCGACGCGCTTTCAAATCGAAACTGATGAGTTTCCTCATGGGCCACGCCTTCTATTCTGTCGAAGATTTCCGCGAAAAATTAAGCTGATTACTGTTTTACTGTTGATTCCGTTTACTTAAACTTATGGCTTGACATTTCTCAGGTTCATAAACATTTTATTTTTATCTGTTATTGCTTTCACGTTGTAATTTCATGTACTGACACGTTCCATGACCTTTGAAATTTTCTCCTCAATTTGGTCCTACGGAACGTGACGTGTATATAAAATTAAATAAATGTCATAACTGATGACTTTCCACATAATGACGCCAGAAGTCAGACCGCTGTACCTATCCAAAACGGGGAAAAGTGGGACCTCTCCCCAGGGCGCCGACATACTCGCCGACAATGTTCGTCCGTGGTGGTGCAGAACCCTGAGTTATTCCTGAACACAAAGCTACGCAATTCGTCAGCATGACATGTTTCCCGTTTACGGTACTTCTGCAGAAACACCCGTGGTTACCCATGGGACGGTAATTCCTTAATCTGACTACTGCTTGTCACCAACCTACGGTGTAGGATGACAAAGAATTTTGCTGGAGTCCATTAATGCTTACCGGATGGCAGGCATAGACGTGAAGGTGTTACGATGTGCTTGGTGAATAGTACAGCGATCCTCTATTGTGGTCTCTGTTGGTCCATCATGGACCTGGGACAGAGGCTGTTTAAATAATTGTCAATGTCAATGAAATTCACCAACAGCCGTTTAACTTAAGGTGTTATTTTATTTTATTTTGAAGGCTACCAGTTTCAGCATCTTGAGGCGCCATATGCATCTCTCCAATTAAACGAAAATGTCATTTAGAGCCATGAATCTCTGGATGTCGTGAATTTAACCGTTAGACCAGTGCTTGATTCGAAGACTTGACAGCAACTCTTGTGGTGGTCAGACGTCATTAACTGGAACTTTTACGACGATTAGGTCTGGCCTCACTATCCCATGCAGACGAACATGGGGATACTGTAACATCCAGACGCTCCATAATTCTGGATACTGCACGATTCGACCAGCCAGCAAAATTCAGACCAGTAAATGGGCACCTGTTAGGTGCTGATAACACAGTCTCACACAATTACGTCGCATCATGGTGTCGTTCTCAGTGTTTACTCAACATCGGATGCTGTTCACGCCCTTTTTAATACTCTAGTAGATCTGTTAACAGGAACAACACTGATACACTCTGCTCGCTCTACATCTCACACAGAATTGCGACTCTAGGATTCAAATACGTACCTGCACGCAGTTACACTAACATCTGACCATGTCTCAGTCTTTCACTTTGTCAGGTAGTGTGTATATACAGAACGATGATATGGTGATTTGTCTTCGCTTCCACCCAGTCACTCAGTGTGAGATGCACTGCAAGGAGCGCATACATCTCCATATCCAACAGTGCCCTATATTCCAGACGAAATTCGATATTTCGTATCAAGTGACAGAGCAACTGTCACACATTTGGACCAGCGTGATGCCCATTTTCAGAACAGTATCATAAATAGCTTTGACTTCATGGCAAGAAACGTTTAAATGAAGATATTATGGGAATCACAAACGTCCTAAGTAGGTAAAAAATATAGCATTTGCTTCTTTAACGCGATGACGAAGTCCGCGAGAGGAGAGAGTGGTTGATAAAATGGGTCTAGTGCCTGCCTCTTTCGCAGTGCATGATATCTAAATTCAGAAGGTAACATGGTCACAGCTATCCATCATCATCGGCCTCATCACCCTTCTTACAAAACTATTACGTTCATTATCTGAAGCCGGCCGAAGTGGCCGTGCGGTTAAAGGCGCTGCAGTCTGGAACCGCAAGACCGCTACGGTCGCAGGTTCGAATCCTGCCTCGGGCATGGATGTTTGTGATGTCCTTAGGTTAGTTAGGTTTAACTAGTTCTAAGTTCTAGGGGACTAATGACCTCAGCAGTTGAGTCCCATAGTGCTCAGAGCCATTCGAACCATTCGAACCATTATCTGATACATTATAAAAATAAAACAGTCATGAAAACGTAAGACATTTAGTTATAAGGAACTAAATATTTACTCTGCTACAAATATCATCATCAGCACATTAATTTGGTAAGAGAGCTGAGTGCACGATGTCTGTAAGTGAGCCATGATGATTCGAGTTCAACGTGCAACACAGACAGATCAGTGAGGCATCTTGCCTGCCATATAATGTAACAATAACAGGCAATTTGCAGTTCTAGGAGAGCCAAAGACCCACCGGCAGTTTCCTTAGAGTTTTAAAAACTCCCACGTCCGATGGACGTTTAATATGTAATGCAAGATATTTTGTTTCCTCGTCTAGTTTCGGTTAGAAAATGCTGAATATGTCGTAGGACATAGTGGGATATTCCCGCTTCAGCCCCTATAGTTTCATGAAATTCCGGTAGGTGGCGGCGATACACGTATCCTTCAAAATGGACTCTGTAACGAGGATGAGTTTCTGTCCTTAATTTGCTTTTAGTAGAAAACCAGAGAATCACAGATATCCATGGACGCTTGCAAAATGTCTACGGAGGCCTGGGTAGTGTAACGACGCGTATAAAATATGACCATGTGCAGACTTCGTCACCTACGTCGTTTACAAAACACTTCAAAAAATTATTTAAATTCTTTTAAAGTTCTCTACAAAAGATTATTGAACGGAACTGTAATTAAAACACCTTCAGTTGAGTCGTTTGTGCAAAATTACGTCACTCAGTCCAACTGGTTTGCGCAAGCTTTTGAAATTGAGATGTCGTTTGTTTCTTCTTGGAAATTATATTCTTGCAAGTTATCTTATTTTTACCATATTAAAATCAGACTGTAAAACCATTAAGATTCAAAAAATCGAAATCGAACTATTCTGGAAATTAATATCTTGGAAAAATTCAGTAATAATTCTTCCTCAATAAAACTCTTCATTAATAATTCTCAAACACGTATTTAAGCTTTAGAGCATACACTGTTTTATTGTCTTCGTATAAGCTACATACAGATGTGAACATCAGACTCGACAAAAAAGAACTGAACAAAATACAACATGTACTAAACATTCTGTGACGTCATTACAATGTAAAACTACAAATTTTTATTTATTTGAATGTTGGAGGTTCAACGCAACAGCCCGGTCACAGGATCTTCTGCTGCTCTTTGGCCGTTGACCCGCGACGTCTAGTGGTCAGCAATTTTCTTTCTGGTTCCGGCAGTGAATATGCTGTTTCCGCGAGTTGCGCTGCTCTCTCCAAACATGAAACATACAAAACAAAAATACAAAACTTTAAATATTTTACAAACATAACAAAATATTACAAATACAAAACAAACGCACGGGAAAGCGGTCTGCGTGGCGCCACCTGGGGAAGGTGTGTTGCCTTCCGAAACTGTGTTAAAACCGCCAGGAGACCCTCTGATTCCCGGAAATCTTCAGACTGTCTGAAGTGCTCTGTGGCTCAGAGGAACCTGAGTGGGGCGGGGACCGTAATGTCCTATCCCGTGGCCTTGACGTGGCCCCGGCGCTCAGTAACCCCCTTAGATGGGGTGAAGCTAACACGGGAAGGGCCGTCCATGCATGACGTTAAAAGGCTAGCCCTTAACTGGGTGCAATCCTCACTGAACCGCACTGGCCCACCGTGAATTATCAAAAGCGGTGGGTGAGACATGGTCGGCCATGATCCCCCAGTACGTGTGGAGGCCCTCCGGGGAACGTAAGTCGGGTCTGAGTGCCGCACCGTCTCGATGATGTCAAACTCCACAATATAAGACCCGGGCCATACCATCATTTTTTATCGCATCATCACTCTCATAACACCTCCGGGCTGTGGAACGATGAGGGTTGTCGTTGTGTCAAGGAAGGACGTTAAACTCCCGTCAAGGTAGGACGTTAAACGCCCCCAACCCAAGGCGAAAGCGAAGGGTGCGTGGCACAGGGGGAGCTGTGTCTGAGGGACTAACCATCTGTCCCTCCCTCAATTCGCAGGGCACAAGACCAGCTGGTGCTCTGCATGCCGGCGACATCGTTTGTCGGCGTGGGACCTCGGCGCGAGTCGGCAAGTGCGCTTCGCCGCACCCGTGGGTAACTGTGGCGTGTTCTGCCAAACCCAGGGGGTGGTGACATCGCCTGGGCCAGGTTAGCTGGGTCCAGACCGTCGAACGACTGGGTGACCGGCCCGCCACCTGAGTAGGAGCGGGTTCTTGGCCTGCAAGGTGGGAGCTCGGGCTAGTAGGCGGCGAAGGACGAGAAGTGCATCCGCTTCTCCGGAGTGCGGGGTGCACTTGCCGATGATCACTGGGAGAAATCGTCGGTGACGAGGCCACTGAAGGGGACCAGGACACTGGCAACGGTGTGCTGAACTCGGCGGCTCAGGGATGCCCTTGACCTAGGGACGAGGTTGGTGGGCGAGCTACATCTTAGCCCCCCCCCCCTCCCATCCCCATGCCAGAGAAGCCGGTCCGGGGTAAGAGACGGGCTTCCAACCCCCTTTTTTCGCTTGTCTAACAATGATGGCCACTGAAGAGACAAGCGACCTAAGTGCGCCCATAAGGGCTTCGATGCTAGCTGATCCCTCGCCACAGGCCGGCCTGGGTCAGACGACGGAGGAAAGCAATCTAGAGGGACATATGACGATTACTCAGTTTTTGGATCAAAACATTAAAAATGGGAAAATCAGTCAGGCAGCAGTGCAGGCAATTAAAAATGAACTGGCGGCATGGGCGATAGCCAATGAAAAGCTAGAAGGGAGAATTGAGGAGCTGGAAAGGGAAAATGAACGGCTCAGGAAACAACCAGGGAAGATATGGGCCGGCGTCGCAGCACAAGCCGCACCAAAGGCCCAAACAACAAAAGAGACTATTGCAAAGGTCTCTAAACGACCAGACACAGCAGTCTTCTTAAGACCATTACCCGGCCAGGACATTAAGAAGGTGCAGGAAGTTTTTGCCACCACTGTAAACCCGGTAAGAGAAAAGATTAGGATAAACAAGGTAAAGGTAACAAAAAATGTAGTTATTGTAGACGTAGTCTTGGAGGATGACAAAAATAAGCTTTTAGGAAACCAATAATTGTGTAAGTCAGTTAAATGTGAAACCCCCCGAAAGCGAAATCCACTTGTCATCCTGTATGACGTCCCAAAATCAATGACGGATGAGGACCTATGTGAGACCCTATATCAACAAAACCTTGAAGATTCAGATATAAGTATGGAAACCTTCCTAAAAGATTTTAAACTCAGATTTAAGACGGGACCTAGGGACAGAGATGTAGTTCATCATGTTGCTGAAGTTACAGGGGGACTATGGAGGAAACTGACAGCTATGGGCAGGGTGTACATAGGTTTTCACGCCATAAACGTGAAAGACTACCTGATCGTACCCCGTTGCCACAATTGTGGGGACAGTGATCACATTCATAAATATTGCAGTAGGAAGCCGGCTTGCTCCAGATGCGGAGAGGAAGACTATGTAAGAAAAGACTGTAGGAAATCCGCTGTATGCATACCATGTACACGAAGGGGCAAAACGACCTGTGGCACAACCTGGAGGAACTGCCCAACATATAAATTACTCGAACAACGCCTAATCTCTAGAACAGATTATGGCTGATGGCAACAACAAAACCGGATCAACCAATAAAAGAAAGTCTCCAAGTAAGAAGAGAAGGGATGCGGAAAGAGCAGAGCAATTCAAAGAATTTTTGAAATCTCTCCAGGAAACAAAGAAAAAGGAGACAATTATGGTTCATTCAAGCATCCAAACTGAACCAGAAATAGAGATTGAAGAAATAGAAGAAAAGGCTGATTCAGAAAATTTGATAGAGCCCAAGTCTCTGGTTCATCTGAGTGTCAACTCAACACTCAACCCAGAGGCAGAAAGCTTCATCACCAATCAAGAAAAAACAAGCCCACAACAGACAATCATGGTTGACCTATGCATACAGACGGAGCCAGAAGAGGAAACAGAAGACAGTCTGGAACCGGCAGAGAGTAATAGCATTGTTCCGGTTCATAAAGGATCTCTCCAAACTGTGGTACAAGACAATACAATCACGAGTACAATGCATGTGGAAGCATTTCCGAGAGCCCCAGATCCGGATCCTAGAAGGATCTACCCGAACTTGGAGCTTGCTATGCAATTTTCACGCTTGGAGCAGCCGGCTGTCCTCACCACGGCGCTCAGGCACGTCGTACGTATAGGGCATAAATATGGCAGAAAGGTCACCTTCTCAACAATGGAGGCTGTGGATAGGATACAGTTAAAATCAATTAATCTTCCCACAGATTTCGGAGCTCTGCGTGACTTGCTCAGAAGGGTTTTCGAGAGAAGAGGAGAGGAATTCAACATGCAAGAGATCTACGTGCAATCTGTCCTTGAAAATGGCCGAATTGCTTCGGATTACAAGCCATGGCCTGATTGCAATTTCCACACTTACTTCCCATGACTTCTGAAATTGTAATAGGACAAATAAACACCCATAATAGTCGGCTGGTCATGCAGGAGCTTCGGAAGGTAGTGGAGGAAAGGAGACTGGATGTAGTCTGTCTGCAGGAGCCATAATCCAGGGAGGGGCAGATCTCCTTCATGTCTACCACTTCGCAGACTATCTCTACCGGAGAAGAGCCGAAGGCAGTCATAATAGTCACAAACAAGGCTCTAAGGGCCACTACACTAACACAGCTATCCAACAGTCATTGCAATGTAGTAGAACTACAAACACCAGTAGGATTAATACACCTCGTGAACATGTATTTCCAATATGGAGGAAATTTTGTGAGATTTCTCAGACCACCTTGCGAGAATCATCACGGCGCTACGCGGGCGTAGGGTTGACGCCTACGTAGGGGCGTAGGGCGTAGGGGCGTCTGTCACGGCAGACATCAATGCCAAGTGCCCTATGTGGTACAGCGGCACAAGGGATGCTAATGGTGAGAAGGCTGAAGAACTAATCATGGCTTCCCAACTAGTAGTGGCAAATAAACCTGGTAATCCCCCACCTTCAGAGGAGGTGGAGGGCAGGGGACAAACATTGATGTCACCCTGGCAACTGCTAACGCCATCAGCATCATTGAAGGTTGGAAGGTTATTGAACACGCCACTACAAGTGATCACAACTTAATTACCTTCTGCCTCAGAGAAGAAGGGTGCCGCTGGGACCTAGGATGGGAAATCCAACTTAATTACAATAAAACCGATTGGGATTGCCTAGCTCGGGAGTGTGACATTCCGCCATTGCCGGAAGGTGACCTGGACATAGATAGGTACGCCGAAGAGCTGGTAGGGTCAATAGTCAGCGCGGTCAAGGCCGCTGTGCCAACCAGGAGAGCCGTGGCGGCTTCCCCATCGCCATGGTCAGCCGATCTTGAACGTATGCGTCAGTCTGTGAGACGGGCGAGGAGGTACTACCAGCGAAGTGCCGTCTCGCAAGAAAAACAGTTCTGGTTGTAGCAATACAGGGAAGAAAAATAAATATTCCAAAATGAATTAAAGGAAGTAAGAATGAAAAGTTGGGAGAGGTATGTTCTGAGCCAGCTAGCCACTGATCCTCGGGGAATACCATACAAACTGGTCAGGGAAAAAATCAGGTCCCCTGCGGTCCTCTCGACGATCAGAGACGGAGGCAGAATGACAGAGTCGTGACAGGAAACCGCTGAAGTTCTCCTGCGCACTCTGCTGCCAGATGACGAGAAAAATGAGGAGGATGACCTCCAACAACAAATTCGCAGGGAGGATCTAAATGAATACACCAACAACACCATGGTGTACCCCTTCTCAGAAGAAGAAGTGGCTGCACGAATCAAATCATTGAAAAAGGGCAAAGCACCGGGGCCAGACGGCATAGTTGCGGAGGTGGTGCAGTTCCTTGCCCCTCAGCTAGTAGCGTCTTTCACGGGACTGTTCAATGAATGTCTAAGAACTGGGAGATTCCCTAAAATCTGGAAAAGGGCTAATGTAATAATCATTCAAAAAGGGAAGGATAAGGACCCCACAGAACCCAAATCCTACAGGCCAATCTGCCTCCTAGACAACCTAGGAAAACTGTTGGAGAGGCTACTGGCTGACAGACTGACAGCGCACAGGATACTGCGCGGGATGAGCGACAGGCGGTTCGGCTTTAGGCCGGGGCGATCGGCGTCTGACGCAATTGCCCTGGCAGCTGAGGTCTGCAGCTCAACCCTGCACAAGTATGTGGTAGGCATCATGGTGGACATCAGTGGCGCCTTCGACAACCTGTAGTGGCCCTCGCTCTTCTCCCGCTTGCCTGAGAAGGAGTGCCCAGGGCGCCTCTATGGCTGTCTGAGGAGCTATTGCATGGACAGGGAGGTATGGCTATCGTCGCCTAGCGGAAGAACAAGTAAAACCATCACGAAAGGGTGTCCCCAGGGATCAGTTCTGGGCCACTCTTTTGGGATATAAACATAGAACCCCTCCTAGAGAAATTACAACTAAGTGAGGACGTGCTAGACGTGATAGCTTATGCTGACGACCTCCTCCTGCTGGTAGGCGGCCGCAGCCGAGAGGAACTTGAGCCTAAGGTAGAGCAAGAAACGATAGTGCTTCAGAAATGGTGCCAAGAAGCAAAAATGAATGTTGCACCGCACAAATCCACATATTTGTTAATGAAAGGCAGTCTCGTCAGAAATCCAACTGTTAGAATTGAAGGAACTCCAGTTCTTCGGCGTCGAGAGGCTAGATACCTAGGAGTCACAGTAGACGAAAAATGGAATTATAATACCCACATAGAAAACATAACGCAGCGAGCACTAGAAGTTCTAAATAATCTTATCAGTATAGGCCATAGAAAATTCCACCTACCTCCCAACTTGATCAAACTGTACCACAACAGTATCCTAACATCCTTAGTAGGATATGCGAGCGGGGTTTGGGCACACAGGCTTACGAGGGTGGTGCCCGTAGTGACCGTGAGAAGGGTGCAGCGGAACATGTTGTTGCGTTCAGTCGGGGCATACCGAACAACACCTGGGGGGCCTTACTGATAATAATAGAATTATGTCCCTTAGACATAAAAATTAGAGAACAGGGAGCGTGGTACTGGGTCTCCAAAGGAAAAATAGATAAGACCAGGGAAATCATGGGGGTACAAGTTGGGGATAAATATGCAATAAAGATAAGGGGCGAAGAGTTATGGCAACAGCAATGGGAAACTGAGGAAACGGGAAGAAGGGTTTTCCAGCTACTACCAAATATCAGAGAAAGGCTTCAAATGAGCCACTTTGAGCCGAGCAGAGGTCTGCTGCACTTTCTTACAGGTCACGGGCCATATCGGACATATCTATATCGATTTGGAAAACGGACAACACCAGCGTGCGACTGTGGTGCTCCGGATGGAACACCCGAACATGTCGTCTATGACTGCACGTTATATGACGATGTGGCGCTCGAACTTAGAAATCAATTACCAAACAGAGACACATACACATTACTGCGACGTGCCGAGACCTCTAATGTCCTCAAAAATTTGGCAAATGAAATATCCCAAAAGATCTTGAGGGATTTTATTAGAAACCAACACGGTTAGAGACCAAAAATATAACCCGATGAAGACTTAGGTGCACCTGCAGTTGCCGCCGAGCGCGGTTGTGGTCGGTTGTTTCACGACTGGAATCCGCCGCGTTGTCGGATCAGGGGAGCAGGAGCACCATTCCCGGACTTGACTTATGCACTAGATTTTATAGGAAGTAGTTACACTAGAATAATGTAAAATTAGAACACTAACATTACTAACATCGGTAGGGACTGCAGCGATTTCAAACGTAGTTGGCCAGCCCACTGCCAGGGGCACGCTTACTGGGATTACCTCAGTGAGCAGGCCTTATTAGTAGGTTTGTATATCATCTGGCACACCTGTAACGCTGAGGAGTAGCTAGTCTTAGAATAACCAGAGTAGGCAAGTAGTTAGATTAACCCTGTCCATAGCAAGTGCCATTAAGCAATTAGTATAAGCTGCTTGTTTTAAGTATAATAATTGGACCCACTAATTATATAAGGTATAAGGTGGTGGGTTAGAGTGTATCATAGAATGTTTGTTGTTCATAAATCATTTGCATCATAATACTTGTTTTTGTTTCGATCGTGTTATAATGTTGTTGTATCAATAAAGATTTAAAAAAAAAAGAAAAGAAAAAATAAACACTAAATTAAACTTATATTTATTTGCAAACTGAGCTGATCCTTGCGGATGGGTGACGCCTTAATTTCGCGTCCCATTACATACCCCACCCACAAGCTCAGTTTGGCAGGAATTAACCGAAAATAAAACTTCTCGTATATGCAATATTAACTGTTAAGGTAATAAAAGTTTCAAACATTTTTCTGACATTTTACGTAGTTTAATGTCTTTGCTTTTAGATAGATTTATCCTTTTATGACTTTTAAAGATATAATATTATGAATGTTTGTGACTATTTGTCATTTACTTTTTAGTCGTTGTTATTGTTGTTATTCGTAGCTGAATATACGGAGATTACTCCTGTCCACTTAATAGTTGCTAGTAAATAATGACTTAGCACGTTCCTAATCGTTATTACATTAGCATAGAGCGCTCAAATTGTTATAGGTTTGTCTCAGGTTTATTCATTTACTAAAGTTGCTCTTTCCAATATATATATATATATATATATATATATATATATATATATATATATATATATATATATATATATATATATATATATATAATGAATTTCTCACAATAACTACCAGTACTATTTACCTTACATCGCTCCTTTCCATAATACTTTGTTTATGCATGAAGTTAAGAAGAAATCAAGCAAACTTTCTTTAGAAACTCGGCACAGTTTTCTTGACCTTCGTACACTTTTATTAGGTAATGGCAATTTATTTAGGAGAAACAAGCGAGAGAGCCCCGTTTTGTGTGTTCTATATTAACACTGTTACCAATCTCCATTAAAGGCACTCTGCTATGTCGTCGTGAGCATTATAGCTCTGGACGCCCATGGTCCCTAAAACCATTAACAACCCCCTTTGGTTCCTACTATCCGAGTAAATACAAAAATATACAAAATTCCTTCTGACCTAATAACAAAATTTCTTCCATATAAACCCGTTTTAGTTATCATCCTTTCTTGAAGTACTGGTAGATTATTGTTGAGCCCTTGTGTAAACTTTTTGTCATTTCCTTAAAATAATACGTCCCTATCACAAAAAAAGTTGCATGAATAAACCACGAACACTCGTTTATATGTAACATAAACCAAATATTAACTTCTTTATGAATGAAGGGTTTAATTTGATCAACACTATATAAACCTTTAATTACACCTGACGAAGGTTCCTTAAGAAGTAACGCTTTGGGATGTACAACTTTATGGACAACATATGGACCTTCAAAGGTAAAGAAAAATTTCCTACATTCCTTATTAATTTTCGAACTTTTAGGATGAGATCGTACTAATACAAGGTCTCCTACTTGAAATGAGGGTTCTACACTCCTGGAAATGGAAAAAAGAACACATTGACACCGGTGTGTCAGACCAACCATACTTGCTCCGGACACTGCGAGAGGGCTGTACAAGCAATGATCACACGCACGGCACAGCGGACACACCAGGAACCGCGGTGTTGGCCGTCGAATGGCGCTAGCTGCGCAGCATTTGTGCACCGCCGCCGTCAGTGTCAGCCAGTTTGCCGTGGCATACGGAGCTCCATCGCAGTCTTTAACACTGGTAGCATGCCGCGACAGCGTGGACGCGAACCGTATGTGCAGTTGACGGACTTTGAGCGAGGGCGTATAGTGGGCATGCGGGAGGCCGGGTGGACGTACCGCCGAATTGCTCAACACGTGGGGCGTGAGGTCTCCACAGTACATCGATGTTGTCGCCAGTGGTCGGCGGAAGGTGCACGTGCCCGTCGACCTGGGACCGGACCGCAGCGACGCACGGATGCACGCCAAGACCGTAGGATCCTACGCAGTGCCGTAGGGGACCGCACCGCCACTTCCAAGCAAATTAGGGACACTGTTGCTCCTGGGGTATCGGCGAGGACCATTCGCAACCGTCTCCATGAAGCTGGGCTACGGTCCCGCACACCGTTAGGCCGTCTTCCGCTCACGCCCCAACATCGTGCAGTGGTGTCGCGACAGGCGTGAATGGAGGGACGAATGGAGACGTGTCGTCTTCAGCGATGAGAGTCGCTTCTGCCTTGGTGCCAATGATGGTCGTATGCGTGTTTGGCGCCGTGCAGGTGAGCGCCACAATCAGGACTGCATACGACCGAGGCACACAGGGCCAACACCCGGCATCATGGTGTGGGGAGCGATCTCCTACACTGGCCGTACACCACTGGTGATCGTCGAGGGGACACTGAATAGTGCACGGTACATCCAAACCGTCATCGAACCCATCGTTCTACCATTCCTAGACCGGCAAGGGAACTTGCTGTTCCAACAGGACAATGCACGTCCGCATGTATCCCGTGCCACCCAACGTGCTCTAGAAGGTGTAAGTCAACTACCCTGGCCAGCAAGATCTCCGGATCTGTCCCCCATTGAGCATGTTTGGGACTGGATGAAGCGTCGTCTCACGCGGTCTGCACGTCCAGCACGAACGCTGGTCCAACTGAGGCGCCAGGTGGAAATGGCATGGCAAGCCGTTCCACAGGACTACATCCAGCATCTCTACGATCGTCTCCATGGGAGAATAGCAGCCTGCATTGCTGCGAAAGGTGGATATACACTGTACTAGTGCCGACATTGTGCATGCTCTGTTGCCTGTGTCTATGTGCCTGTGGTTCTGTCAGTGTGATCATGTGATGTATCTGACCCCAGGAATGTGTCAATAAAGTTTCCCCTTCCTGGGACAATGAATTCACGGTGTTCTTATTTCAATTTCCTGGAGTGTATAGCATGTTGATTATAACTTTTAAGTCTCCGTTCAGCTTTCTTATCAATCTGTTCGCGCATTTTGTCGCTTGAAATACGTTGTTGGGTTTCATTTACTGGTGGCCAAGGTAAAGCAGGTAGTAAAGGCTCTCCTATAATTGGTTTGCCCGAAATTTCTATAGGTGATAACCCTGTCGTTAGATGAGGCAATTCGTTTAATATATTTTCGAATTCAGGCATTAGTTTGGCCCACAGAGTATGTCTAGATGCACAATATGTTTTACATAACCGTCCTAATTCTTTCATAACTCTTTCTACTAAATTACTTTGAGGGTGATATTTTGAGATTAAGATGTGTGTATTCCATATTGTTTTATCATATCTTGAAACTTTTGACTAATAAAAGCACTACCGTTGTCAGATATAAGTCGCTTAGGAATGCCCCAATTAATAATGTAATTTCGAGTGAGACAGCGTATAACGCTTGCTGTATTCGCTCGTTTCAAAGTATATAGTTTCACATGTTTGGACCAACATTCCATTATAATAAACACATAACTGAATCCTCCTAAACTACGAGGCAGAGGACCGAAAAAATTCAGTGATAGTAGATCCCATAGATGTCGAGGAATCACCGCATATAATTTATAATTCTTAGATTTGTTACTAACTTTAACTTTTTCGCAGATTTCGCAAGTTCTAACAATGCTTTTTACAATACATGACATATTTTTGAAATAACAATACTTCATCAGATGTTTCACAAATTTATAAATACCAAAATGCCCGTAACCTTCATGGATATAAGTAACTTATTCGTAAACGACAGTTTTCGGAATGCAAATTTTCCTCTGTGCTTTCCAATACAACAACTCGTTGAAATATAACCACTCACCTCTAGTGTTAACTGTTTCTTCCCCATTACTAAGGTTTTGTTTAACATCCCTATACTGATCGTCATTTCTTTGATTGCGTTTAACAGCCATTATTAACAGTTTAACCTTACGTTAGTTCTCCTGATTTAAAAGGAAATAAACATGGTAATTTGTTCCTGGTTCTTCTGCAATGCTAATATTCTCCATTCCTACTGGAAGTCTCGACAAAGCATCCGAAACTACATTTTGAGATTCTTTTATATTCCTAATTTCGTACTGAAGTTCCTGCAAGCATAATACCCAACGTAATAACCTACGTTGAAGTAACCGGCAATTGTTTAAAAAGGTTAAAGCCTGATGATCAGTATATAATTTGTTTTTCTTCCAATTAATAATCCTCTAAATGGTTCAAATGTCTCTGAGCTCTATGGGACTTAACTGCTGAGGTCATCAGTCCCCTAGAACTTAGAACTACTTAAACCTAACTAACCTAAGGACATCACACACATCCATGCCCGAGGCAGGATTCGAACCTGTGACTGTAGCGGTAGCGCGGTTCCAGACTGAAGCGCCTAGAACCGCACGGCCACTCTAAATTTTTGAAAACCCCATACCACTGCGAGAGCTTCCTTCTCGGTTACAAAATAATTTCTTTCATGTTTATTTAAAGTTCTACTAGCGAATCCAATAGGTTGATATAATCCCTCTTCATTAGTCAAACCACCTTGGAATATTACACAAGACACCATAATCAGAGGCGTCTGTACACATACAAAAGTCCTGATTGAAATCTGGGTGGTGTAACATTTTAGCTTCTATTAACGCCCCTTTTATCTTATTAAAGACTTCCTCTTCCTCTTTTCCCCAGAGCCATACCGATTTCTCTTTTAAGAAATCGAATAATTTAGGATTCACAGTATCCTGCCCTGGAAGAAGTCTTCTCAGAAATCCTACCATTCCTAAGAATGATTTCAGTTGTTTCCGACTTCTAGGACTTGGACATCGAGCAATAGCTTCAGTATGTGCTGGGTCTGGCCTAATACCTCTACTGTCCACTATATGCCCTAAAACTCTCACTTCTTCTTTTCCGAAGTAAGATTAAGATAATTTGAAAGTAATTCCTCTATCAATTAAACGGTTAAACAATTCCCGTAATATAATTACGTGTTCTTACCACGTTTTAGTGGCTACCAAAATATTATCTACATATAAGATAATCTTCTGTAATAATTGCTGACCCAAAGCAGAATCTAACGCCCTAATGAAAGTTGACACTGATATATTAAGTCCAAAAGGTAAAACTTGGAACTGATATGATCTGCCTTCAGAAAGAAAAGCCGTATATTGCCGAGAATCTGGGTGTAATGACCTGATGGTAACCAACAGTTAAATCCAATGTACTCATGTAGCGAGAACCAGCAATTTTAAGAAATACCTCCTCCATAGGAATAGGTCTGTCTCTTTCCATCTCTGTAATTTTGTTTAATTCACGAGCATCCAGAACCAGTCGTACCCCACCAGCAGCTTTCTTAACTACCCACAAAGGACTGTTAAAAGCACTATATGATCGTTCGATAATATTCTGTTCTAGCATCTTTATTTCCCTGCTAGTTGGTTCTTTGAATTGTACTGGAATAGGATAAGGTTTCTTAAAGAATGGTTTTTGATCCTTAATTTTAAGTTTACAAACGTAATCTTTGATTCTTCCCGGTTCATCTGAGAAGACGGGTCTAAATTCCAACAATAAAGATTCTAGCTCTTCTTTTTCTTGTTCGGATAGACAATTCATAGAATTACATTTTTCTTTCACTTCGGTTTCGATACTATTACTAGCCTCACATTGGTACACCTCATATTCAAGATCATTAGAATCTACTAATAGGCTTATGGGCCGTGTGTACTTAGCTTGTAAAGATTCGTAACAATTTTCAGGTACTTGGTTATTAGAAAACACCACTTTAAAATGATACGCTTCCTTATGAATGGTTAAGGAAGAGTCTTTAAAATCTAATATAGCTTTATACTTACACAACCAATCTATACCTAAGATTATGGCCACGTTTAAGTTGGCTACAACAAGTAAAGAGTGAGAAAATGATTGTTTAGAAATTTCAAAAGTTAAATAAACTTCTTCACTAATATTTTGACTTATTTTACCAGTAACTCCTATAATTATCACACCAGTTACAGGTAAGGTTGGAAAATTCCAGTATTTCCTTTTAAGTTGAGATAATTCTTTAGACAAAATACTTACTTCGCTACCCGAATTGATTATAATATTTACTTCGGTATCTTTAATATAACCTCTAATAATGGGTTTATAAGTTATACTCTCTGTTATCTGATTGTCTTCACGAAGTAAATCTTGTTGCCAATCACCCTCGTTTTGGCAGCTTAAAGAAAAATTGTAAGTGTATCTTGTATAATTTTTACTAACAGTTCCCTTTAGTCGATCCGTACTAAAGGACTTTACTAGTTTTCCGAACTTTCTATGACACCATCACCTACAACTTGACCCTCATTAATTACTTGAGGGTGATTTGTCTCATTATCGTTATTGTTTAATTTCCGCATTTTAGAGTTATTACCCCGATTCTGTTTGCTCTCTTGATCTTTAGATTGACGTTTTATATAAAAAACCGGCTATGATTGTTGTTGTTAAATTTTCGCAGTTCTGAATTGTTATTGTTTCGAGAATTTTCATTTTTACTAAATCTAAATTTCTCGTCTTCTCGTTCTCTACGAAGTATATCAAACTGTTCTAAATATCCCAGTAATTTATAAGTTATATTCTCTGTTATCTGATTGTCTTCACAAAGTAAATCTTGTTGCCAATCACCCTCGTTTTGGCAGCTTAAAGAAAAATTGTAAGTGGATCTTGTATAATTTTGACTAACAGTTCCCTTTAGTCGATCCGTGCTAAAGGACTTTACTAGTTTTCCGAACTTTCTATGATACCATCACCTACAACTTGACCCTCATTAATTACTTGAGGGTGATTTGTCTCATTATCGTTATTGTTTAATTTCCGCATTTTAGAGTTATTACCCCGATTCTGTTTGCTCTCTTGATATTTAGATTGACGTTTTATATAAGAAAACCGGCTACGATTGTTGTTAAATTTTCGCGGTTCTGAATTGTTATTGTTTCGAGAATTTTCATTTTTACTAAATCTAAATTTCTCGTCTTCTCGTTCTCTACTAAGTATATCAAACTGTTCTAAATATCCCAGTAATTCGCAAGGTTGCGACCATTCCCTTTCTATCACTTTTTTCCTTCGCGTAATACGATAATCTACTAAGTCAGACTCGTATTAGATTACTTTCAATAATTGGCTCTTCAATTAATTTAGCGAGGTTTAAATGCCATTTGAAATAATTTCTATAACCTCCTCACCGTTTAGATAACGAGGAGGGTCTAACAACTCTAAAGTTAAGTGTTGTTGTTTTCCTCTTGACCAATAATTTTTTTAAGGTGCTTAACAAAGTCCACCCAGTCCCTAAATTCAGTCCTATGCAGTACCGCCCATTCTGCGGCTTCTGCTTCTAAATGCCCTATTACAAATTGAATCCGTTTTCCATTACTTCATCTAGGAGATATTGAAGTTTCAAGAGCCTTTATGAAGATTATAGGGTGAAGTTCGCCTCCTGGTTTGAATACAGGAAATTGACTTGCTACATTTGAATTTGTCGTTATATCGTCCCAACATTCTGCGAGAGACATGGCCGGATTTTGTTTAGATTGCAGAGACAGAGTTGCGTCGGATTTGCTTGCGGTGGTTTCTTTATTTGCATTGTTCTCTTCCATAGTAGCAAACAAGATGCGACTGTTGTCTCTGATTGCGTTATTAGTTCTACTACTTGAAATGTTTTCATTATTATCTAATTCTGATAGCCGTGTAGTAATTTCCTGTATTCGCATCTCTGTGCTGGATACACGGTTTGCTAACATTGATTCTTCACTATGTTCACGATGTGAACGCTCTGTACTTTCATCAACATCATTATCTTTGGGAGTATCGATATTACTGCATATTTCAGTAATTAAATATTTCATATTTTCGATTTAAGTATGGTCCTTTTCTACTCGTTGAGCCAATGTCTCTAATTCTACATTATCTATTGAAGAAATCTCTACAGTTCTGGTAGAGGCTTCTTTAATAGATTCTAACAATTCTTAGAACAGTTTCTGTTTGCATAGTAAAATCATCTTGTAACTTAACATTATTTTTCTCTATTTCATTTACAACTAAGACATTGACATTATCTAGTCTCTTGGTTAAGTCGGTAATATCGTTTCGCATGCGAGCTTTTTCCTCACGCGATTCCTGGATATGCTCTTCTAACCTTTTGCAATTATCAGCAATCTTATTACTAAGTCCTATTAATTTTTCCTGCGTCTCAAATTTAGAAGCCTCCATATTACCACTTAGTTCTCGATTGGTTTCATTAAGATATTCCTGTAACCTGTCTGTAGATTTTGTTACTTCCTTTTTAAGTTCCCTTTTAAGATTCTCTTTTAGTCTAACTATAGACTCAACGTTAGATTGTATCAATCTGGTTTCCATCTTATCCATAGCCCTAAAAAAGGATCTCATGCTCCTATCAGACACAGATTGCTCTTCGTCCGACATTTCACTTCCCGACATTTTTGAAAAATGCTAACTAATTACACACGAACACTTGTAATCACCAGTCCTATTAAAAGCACACTTCCCTAAGTGCAACACACCACTTCCTACTTAAAACAGACTCACCGGGCACTAATATTGTAGTTTGTAGCTCTCGGTGATGCGTGCGCTGCTGTGAGCTGCAGAAGTAACAGCCGTCGATGCAACCGCTGAGATGCTGCGACCCCGCTTCCGCAACCGGCTGGACGCTGAGTCGAACACCGGAGACGTCACTGGCTGCAACCACTCCCGGCCGCACCATGGACAGTAGACAGGCGAAGCCCTCATCAACACCGTTAATACCAGCCGCCCCCCACCAGTCGACGTACTGGGCCTGTTAGTTTAGGGAGGAAAAGGTTGTCGGGGTTTGCAGCGTTCAGCTGCTGCCCAACAATTGCGCCTCTTCTCGTGGAATAACTGCGTGACCCTACTGCTTGGCTGCGCTCCGTCAGATGCCCACACCCGCGAAGTCGCTCCTGGCTGGTGAAAGCTCCACGAAGACCCGCGTTGACTTCCGAAGGACTCTTGGTGTTTTAATTGTTTCGTACTAGTGTGCCTTTATAAGGTCGCCACGGTGTAGTGTAACGACGCGTATGACTCAATGATTTTTGTTTGAAATATGACCATGTGCAGACTTCGTCACCTTCGTCGTTTACAAGACAATTCAAAAAAAAAATATTTAAATTCTTTTAGAGTTCTCTATAAAACATTCTTGAACGAAACTGTAATTAAAATACCTTCAGTTGAGTCATTTGTGCAAAATTACGTCACTCAGTCAAATTGGTTTGCGCAAACTTTTGAAATTTAGATATCGTTTGTTTCTTCTTGGAAATTATATTCTTACAAGTTATCTTATTTTTACCATATTAAAATCAGACTGTAAAACCTTTAAGATTCAAAAAATCGAAATCGAACTCTTCTGGAAATTAATATCTTGGAAAAATTCAGTAATAATTCTTCCTCAATATAACTCTTCATAAATAATTCTCGAACACTTATTTGAGATTGAGAGCATACACTGTTTTATTGTCTTCGTAGATGCTACATACAGATGTGAACATCAGACTCGACAAAAAAGAACTGAACAAAATAAAACATGAACTAAACATTTATTTTGATGTTGGAGGTTCGACGCAACAGCCCGGTCACAGGATCTTCTGCTGCTCTTTGGCCGTTGACCCGGGACGTCTAGTGGCCAGCAATTTTCTTTCTGGTTCCGGCAGTGAAGATGCTGTTTCCGCGAGTTGCGCTGCTCTCTCCAAACATGAAACATACAAAACAAAAATACGAAACTTTAAATATTTCACAAACGTAACAAAATATTACAAATACATAAACAAAACACTAAATTAAACATATTTACCTATAACTAAGCTGATCCTTGTGGATGGGTGACGCTCTCATTTCGCGCCCTATTACACCTGGCAGTGAAGAAAAGCACGGTGCGTCGTTGGGCGAAGCGGCTGTCACCATCGCAAAAAGTTCTCTCGCGTGTCGGTTGGCCGCACACAGTTGTAACTCCTGCAATTTTGGAATGTGCGGATACTCACTGAAGGTGATCTACAGATCACAATCAAACACCTTGCTGCACAACTGGACGTCTCTGTTGGGAGTGCTGACACTCTCGTCCACCAGTTGGGGTACTCAAAGGTGTGTACCGTTTGGGTTCTTCGCCTTGTAACAGAAGACCGTAACGGGCAACGAAGGGCCATCTGTGCTGAAATTCTTGGGCATTACGGTGCTGATCATGGTAAGCTTTTGTCGAACAAGGCTTCACATAAAACTGAGCACCCGAGAAGAGCTCACGAAGCTTCATTGGACTGTTCTTCTTCATCCAGCCTACAATGTGGATCTCGCCCAATGAAGGATGTACTTCACGGAAAACAGTACGTGGATTATGCGGAGGTTACTGATGCAGCAAGACGTTGGCTCCGACGTCGACCACTAGAGTGGTGCCATGCATGCATACAGGCTCTCCCAGGAAGGTACCATAAGGCCGTCGCATTGAACGGAGATTACGTTGAATAATAGGGTTTTATAGCCAGGAGAGTGGGGAATAATATGGTGCTTTGGATCCCGGATTATCTCATCGTGCTTTCAGAAAAAAATGTGTTTCACTACTTATTGAACGCCCTAGTACAGGGTAACAATTATTGAACTTCTTATTCTTCTCCTTTTGCTTGCTCCTTTGCCCCGCAGTTTCCGCAGGGTCGGCGTGGTTACAAACGGATTTGGCATGCTTAATTTAAAGGGATGGCCGGAATCCCTTCCTGCCGCCACCCTGTACCCCGTGGGACGGAATCAGTGTACCCCAGCTATCTGCGTCTAGTGTAAATCATGAAATAGTGCGAACATGTTTCAGATGTCTGCGAGTCGTGTAACGGAGGCGGGACGTGGGGTCATCCCAGTATTCACCTAGTGGGATGTGTAAAACCGCCTAAAAACTACATCCAGGCTGAGCAGCACACCGGCCCTCGTCGTTAAACTGCAGGGTGGATTCGATCCGGGGCAAGCGCGCTTAGCCGAGTCCAGGAAGCAGTGCATACAGCTCAGTTGGCTGCATGGCACGATGGAAACTGTATGGTTAGGTTTAGCGACGAAGCCCATTTTCATTTGGATGTGTTCGTCAATAAGAAAAACGGAATAATTTGGGGGACTGAGAATCTGCATTTCGCGATCGAGAAGTCTCTTCACCATCAATGGGTGACTGTGTGGTGTGCAATCTCCAATCACGGAATAATCGCTGCGATATTCGTTGGTGGCACAGTCACTACCGAACAGTACGTGAAGGTTTTGGAAGATGATTTCATCCCAGTTATTCAAAGTGACCCTGATTTCGACAAGATGTGGTTCATGCAAGATGAAACTCGACCCCAATGAAGAAGGAGAGTATTTGATTTCCTGGAGGAGCACTTTGGGGACCACATTCTGGCTCTGGAGTACCCAGAGACCACTGGCATGGAACTCGATTGGCCGTCATATTCTCAAGATCCGAACACTTGCGACTCCTTTTCTTAGTGCTATATTAAAAATAAGGTGTACATCAATAACCCCAAAACCACTGCTGAGCTAAAAACAGCCATTTAGGAGGTCATCGATGTTCCGACACTTCAGCGTCAGCGACGCGCTACATCATCGCCAATGATGGTATATCGAACATGTCATACCTAAATCCGAATATATGTAGTGGGGTTTATATATTGAAGAAAGTGTGTGCACGTCGCAGTTTGTAACTAATTTATGTTTACTGTGTTAACGAATGCCTCTTCTAGATTCTCAGGTGGGAACATAGAAGGGGTGCAGAGACAAGAAACAAGATAGTATGAGGATGTCAAATATAGGAAAAATTTGCGAACTGCACGAAATCATAACTGAGTTAGTTAGCTAGATATGTAGAAAACATACATTTTAATAAACAAAATATTGAATCTTGGATTGCATTACTACAAAAAGTTACCATGAAACGTACCTTCGGTGGTTCTACAGTGAAAATTACAATTCATTCAAGTTCAATGTTACACATAATTTTAAATAAAAATTAAAATATTAGCTGGGTGTATGATTTCGTAGCGTCTTTCCATAAGTATAATGAACGCAACAGCCTCACATAACAAAGACTTTACTTATCAATAGTATAATCTCCTTCACTTTTTACAACATCCTGCCAGGCTGGGATAGCTTTTCGATTTTTCAACTGTAGAAATAACTTGGCTTTGAAGCGAAGAACATGTCGAACGGTGAAAATCAGAGGCCGTAAGATCGCGTGAATAAGGTGAGTGAGAATGACTTCCCAACGCATCTCCTGTATAGTGTTTTTTGTCAGTCTAGCAGAACGCGTGGGGGCGTTATCGTCGAGTAGGATCACTTCATACCGTCTTTCTGATCTTCGTTCTCGTATTGCGTCTGCATGACGTCTCAGTTGTTGACAATAAATATCAACAGTGAAGGTTACAAATCGCTGTGTCACCAGATGCATTACATTATCTTTTGTGGATGCGCTATAAGAAAAACTGGTACTAATTACACCTGGTGAGCGACCTTATATCTATGCGCGCAACGGCCTGAATGGATAACTCCAATGCTAAATAACTCGGAAACGGCGCAACGTATTGAATTGTTTTCTTAGCACTTTCTTCTCAGCACATCCTACCCTGCAACAGCCTTACAAGATTTTCAAACTGTTGCTGAGCACCTTGTATAAGTAACCATGTTGTTTGAGTGTATTTTCTAATACAATCAGTTCGCCTTCCGTTAGATTATCTCTCAAGATTTCTTTATATCTTAGAATCCAGGAAATCTATCATTCGTTATTCTTGCTACATATATCCCGTCCACCTCCATTTCATTTTCGTTCCAGTCTCAATTATATATTCCAAACTAGGCTGCCAACGATAAATTTGTTTGTGTTCCTCTCGCTTTCCTAGTAATTGCTAACACGTATCTTTCCATTACTTCCTGAGTAACGCTCATTTTTTAATGACTTTCACATTAAAACGCCATATTTCGCTGTCATAAGTTAATATAAATAATACTCGCTGATTATAAACTTTTCCCTTCAGAGACATTGTAGGCCTTCCTTTGGAAAACATAATTTAGTTTACCACTCACACTCCATCCATTTTTACATTTCTGGTAATCTATTATTCTGTCTAGCCAATAGTTCTCTTCACCTGCCCTATATACAAGATGTCTAAAAGCCTGTGTAACAAACTTCGGTTGTTTGTTCTTGAAATCAAAACACTACAAAAAATTCTTGTGTGCACGGCTCCCAAAATCCTTCATCAGGAAGCTATAAAGGATTTATTATTCATGCCTCAAAAACGATAGATTTACCAAACACTTCAACATTTACAAAAAATCCTCTAAATGACCATTTCCTAATCCCTGTGCTTGCATTTCACACTTTGCCGTATTTTGTGGGAAACTCGTGGTGTGTTCCATATTTTTTAAAACCTATTTTTGATACTCTCTCTCAGAAAATCAACATTGGGTACGGGACCTGAATATACCAAGAATTTTGAATATCCTCGGAGGAAAAATGTTCATAGGATTCAGATCTGGCGATGGTGCAGGCCATGTAATGGATCCACCTCGGAGGACCCAGTTCTTCGGAAAGTAGTTATGGAGTTCCTGACGATCTAGCTATGTGAAGTATGGTGGAACACCATCGTGAGTAAGCCACACTCCGCTGCGTGACGTCTAGAGGTACAGCATCAAGTAAATGAAGAAACCCATGTCTGAGAAACTGTAGATACGTTTGCCTAGTAAGACGTTGTGGAAAGAAGTTAGGGTCAATTAGATGCTCTTGACTGATGCCTCCCCACACTTTCAGGCTGAACCTCTGTTGATGTCTATCTTGTCGCGCTTCAAGAGAGTTTTCATGAGCTCACACGTGATTATTATGATAACTAAAGGTTTTATCACATGAAAATCCAGCCTTATCAGTGAATAAGGTACATGCCAAGAGATACGGGGACCCATCACACTGACCTGACATCCAAGGACAGAAAATTATTCTAGGCTGCAAGTCTACCTCAGTTCCCTTGCATCAGCTAAAGGGGGAGCATATGCAGAAGATTTTGATGCGGTATATCCCTTTTGCAATTCTCCTCGTATTAGATGGTTGAGTTTCAACGCACAGTTCGAAGAACTCGTTCTTCAGGCTGAGGAGCTCGTAAATCGCGTAGTGCACCACTATCTACAACTCTCTTGAGAAATGAACCTGTCTCTCTAAAGAGTTGGTCGAGTCGTTAACGTTTTTGCACAAAGTAGCTGCCCCCCAGTGTGACGTTCATCACAAAGTTGACATGATGTGTCCGCATTCTCATATGCTAGGCCATTCATGTGGTGCATATTCATCATTTCAGACGCTGAATAGATCGATGTGAGGTAAATTACTCTAAAATAGAACAAAAAACAACGAGACTATACGACACAATTGCTACGACCATCTATAAACAGGATAATCAATAAAAATACACATTTGAGGTAAATTACACAACCAGAAGTTAGTATAGAGAATTCCTTTCATGCCTCCCTAACTAAGGATTTTCGAACCCATTTTTATATGAACATTTTAACAAAATTTGATGTCAGGAATGAATTCCTAAAGTTTCCGGGAGTGTTTTTGTGCACTCTGTATAAAAGAACACCACCTGAGTTTATGACTTCTTCATTAATTTGTTCAATTTTCTTTACCACATATTGATGATGTAGTATATCAGGCTACTTGAAATTATTGTCAGGATTAATTGCAAAATTCTTGTATTAAATTATTTCATTAGTTGTTGAAGTTCATCTGCACCAAAGAATAACGGAACAAATCGGTCCGCAAAACGCATGACAGATTAGATTTGATCAGATTACACGTACTTTTCGTACCAATACATCCATAGTGAGGAGACTGTCCAGGATGTCAAACATGTTAGAAAAAAAAGAATACAGAATAAAATATTTAAAAGGAAACAATAAACATGCTCATGTAACTTCCACGGATCCCAAGTGAAATGGTCTTCATTCACATGTAATAAATCACAAAAATCTTAAACATATTTTCATTTAACGACAACAAATAACTTTTCACGAAACATGTAAATTTTCAGTACACTTAGGTGCAAATCATAGTTCTTAAACCACATGTAGCCAATCGTCATCAAATGCAAAAAACCATTTTACAACATTTATTTACAGTGATCGCATTACTGCTCTGTATTTGTACAGAGATCACATTGTAAGCAATACTCACAATATTTTATAATACTAGTAACATATTAACATCTGTTGGTTCTGATAATTTGTCAATGGAGCACGTGGAGTTGACCGCTAATAAAACCTGTAGGCTCCGCTTAAACTGATATTTATTACGAGTTAAACTTTTTTGTGGCTGACGAAAAGTTATTGTAAGTATATGTTTCTGAGTAATGGACACTTTTCTCGGCCAAAGCAAGTGATGTCAAATCATTGTGAATATTGTTCTTATTTCTAAGAATTTATCCAATAAACCGAGCTGATGCTTTGAAAGAGAGGAAGCAGTACACATAGTTACTGATACAGGCCTTTGCAGTAAGTTCTTGATTTCACAACATAAATAATTCTTATTACAAGTTTGTGGACCCATAAAACTTTAGTTTGTTTTGATGAGTTATCCCAAAAAATAATGAATGGAATGAAAGTAAGCAATGTATGCTAGCTTTTTTTTTATTTGTATATGATATATGCCTGACAACATTCGCACTGGAAATAGAGATTTGTGTTGATACTTCAGCAATTCTGCGGAATGCTCCTCCCAGTTTAGTTTATTATCAAGGCATAACCCCAAGAATTCAACACTGTCAGCTTCTTTTATAATCTTGTCGTCACATTCTTAGACACATACTTGCGGGATAACTCTTATACTTTCTGAAACGCCTATAGTGTGGTTTTTCGAAGTTTAGTGACAAAGAATTGGATACGAACCATTTAGTAATATCCCTGATTATGCCTGATTTGCTATCTATTGAAAAGTTTCTGCCATCTGCAAACAAGTCAAACTTGGCATTTGGTAGTGTTACAGATAAAGGGTCATTGATATACACAACAAAGAATAACACCACCAAGATGGAACCTATTTGGCAACACATGTAATTATTTCCCAGTTAGATGATACCCGATTGTTTAATACTCGTTTTTTTCCTATTGACACCCACTGTTTCCCGTCAGAGATGTAATATTTGAACCATTTTGCAGCATCTACCTACATCTACATCTACATCTATACTCCGCGAGCCACCTTACGGTGTGTGGCGGAGGGTACTTATTGTACCACTATCTGATCCCCCCTTCCCTGTTCCATTCACGAATTGTGCGTGGGAAGAACGACTGCTTGTAAGTCTCCGTATTTGCTCTAATTTCTCGGATCTTTTCGTTGTGATCATTACGCGAGATATATGTGGGCGGTAGTTCAGCATATCCTGTTATACCATTGTATTCTAATTCTCTTAGAAGGGTATTGTGATTTACATAGTCAAACGCCTTGAGATGTCACAAAATATACCAGTGGTCTTTAATTTATTGTCAAACGGTTTAAATTTCGCTGTATGTGTAGATAGCTTTCTCAATATCGGAGCCCTTTAGAAATCGAAATGGTGACTTTGAGAATATATTTATGACAGTTGGTTAACAACCTTTACCAAAATTTAGAGAACACTGGCAGACTACCTAACAGTCCAAAACGAAAATTTCTGTTCCGACACTGACAATGTTGAGTGTTTATGGAAAAAGTTCATGGCAATCGTAAAATGCGTTTTAGACAGATACGTGCCGGGTGAAACTGTGAGGGCCAGGAAAGCACACCGTGGTGCAAATACAAAGATAGGAAACTACTGCGAAAGCAAAGAGAGCTTCACTCCAAGTTTAAACGCAGCCAAAACCTCTCAGACAGAAGCTAAACGATGTCAAAGTTAGCGTAAGGAGGGCTATGCGTGAAGCGTTCAGTGAATTCGAAAGTAAAATTCTATATACCGACTTGACAGAAAATCCTAGGAAGTTCTGGTCTTACATTAATTCAGTAAGTGGCTCGAAACAGCATATCCCTACACCCCGGGATGATGATGGCATTACTGCAGTTCTCTAAATCCTCGCACAAACGAAAAAATGTCTGACAGGGAATAGAAAAGCAACTGGAATCACTCAACAGAGGAAAGTGCACTGGACCTGACGGGATACCAATTCGATTCTACACAGAGTACTCTAAAGAACTTGCCCCCCTTCTAACAGCCATGTACCGCAAGTCTCTAGAGAAACGGAAGGTTCCAAATGATTGGAAAAGAGCTCAGGTATTCCCAGTCTTCAAGAAGGGTTGTCGAGCAGAAGCGCAAAACTATAGACCTATATCTCTGACGTCGATCTGTTGTAGAATTTTAGAACATGTTTATTGCTCGCGTATCATGTCGTTCCTGGAAACCCAGAACCTACTCTGTAGGAATCAACATGGATTCCAGAAACAGCGATCGTGTGAGACCCAACTCGTTTTATTTGTTCATGAGACCCAGATAATATTAGATACAGGCTCCCAGGTAGATGCTATTTTCCTTGACTTCCGGAAGGCGTTCGATACAGTTACGCACTGTCGCCTGATAAACAAAGTAAGAGCCTACGGAATATCAGACCAGCTGTGTGGCTGGATTGACGACTTTTTAGTAAACAGAACACAGCATGTTGTTCTCAATGGAGAGACGTCTACAGACGTTAAGGTAACCTCTGGCGTGCCACAGGGGAGTGTTATGGGACCATTGCTTTTCACAATATATATAAACGACCTAGTAGATAGTGTCGGAAGTTCCATGTGGCTTTTCACGGATGATGCTGTAGTATACAGAGAAGTTGCAGTATTAGAAAATTGCAGCGAAATGCAGGGAGATCTGCAGTGGATAGGCACTTGGTGCCGGGAGTGGCAACTGACCCCTAACATAGACAAATGTAATGTATTGCGAATACATAGAAAGAAGGATCCTTTATTGTATGATTATATGGTAGCGGAACAAACACTGGTAGCAGTTACTTCTGTAAAATATCTGGGAGTATGCGTGCGGAACGATTTGAAGTGGAATGATCATATAAAATTAATTGTTGGTAAGGCGGGTACCAGGTTGAGATTCATTGGGAGAGTCCTTAGAAAATGTAGTCCATGAACAAAGGAGGTGGCTAACAAAACGCTTGTTCGACCTATACTTGAGAATTGCTTATCAGTGTGGGATCCGTACCAGGTCGGCTTGACGGTGGGTTATTTGCTAAGCGTGATAGTGTTACGGAGATGTTTAGCAAACTCAAGTGGCAGACTCTGCAAGAGAGGCGCTCTGTATCGCGGCGTAGCTTGCTGTCCAGGTTTCGAGAGGGTGCGTTTCTGGATGAGGTATCGAATATATTGCTTCCCCATACTTATACCTCCTGAGGAGATCACGAATGTAAAATTAGAGAGATTCGAGCACGCACGGAGGCTTTCCGGCAGTCGTTCTTCCCGCGAACCATACGCGACTGGAACAGGAAAGGGAGGTAATGACAGTGGCACGTAAAGTGCCCTCCGCCACACACCGTTGGGTGGCTTGCGGAGTATATATGTAGATGTAGATGTGGAGAAATGTAATTGGATGGTAGTTTGATGGCATTTTTGATCTCCTTTCTCGAACAAAGGCTTATTTTCAGAATTTTTCAACCATTAAGTAAATATTCAACTGATAAATGACTGGTTACACAGATAACTTAATACGCTACAAAACTCAGAGTCACACTCTTTAATGAACTTTTTCGATATTTTATCGTAACCACTAGATTTTTTTAGTTTATCCGTAAAGGTGGTTCAAGTACCTCAGAGATTTTTTATTAACAGGTATTCCTTCTTTTTGCCAGTATAAGGAGCTTTAGGTTTACTGAGGGGGTTTGGTAAAATGGAATTCCATTGTGTGACTATTTTTTTAAGTTCTGATGGTGTCTATGAAAACCATTGGAATGACGGATATATTCTTCAGTGTACGAATATATGTTGAAATAATTCCTTTATTCTGAAGGATTTTTAGAACATACTTTCGAGAAATCAAGTCAGAAGCATTTTTAACCTCTAAGCAGAAAATTTGCCGCTATTTCCTCCATAGTACCTTCTCATGGTCAAATTATTTACGTAGCAGAACCATTGCAGTTCAGTTTGTGGCTTCTCATTGTTAGATATGTTTTAATTTCATAAAACGTACTAGTCTCAGCGATTGGGTGGGGTGTCCCGTACTACGTGCGGAATAGATGGGTCAATTAGACCGGATATTTCGTTTTACATTTCATTTATTTCTCCTGTTACTCCTTTTGCTTTTTGGTATACTTTTATTTTATGATTTCGAAGAGGCCATGATGGATATGCCTTCAGAGTGTGCTCATAAATCTGCACCAAAACCAAGTAATCAGAGAATACGGTGCAGTGATGCCAATTATCGAGAAGAACCTTGCAGAGTGCTCTCAGGAGATCAGTGGTAAATCCGAGGTGGAAAATACTTACTCAAATGCTGATTCTGACTTTGTAATTACCGAAGCGAGAGAAAATGATCAGAGAGGAAAAAAATAATGGCAATAGAGTGTTAGTATGTGAGAGTAGAGATGATGATGATGATGACAATTGAGACAATATATTGGAAGAGGAACAGGAGAAAAGTACTGACACTAAACAAGGAAAATGAAGGTGGCATGAAAGATATTTTTGTGGGTTATTAACAAATACCGTGCTGCATTGTTACTCAATACTAATATTGCTACTGTTTATGAAAACGAACGTTAATTTTGAATAACTAAAACTAAAATAATACTCAGTTTGATGTTTCATACACAAAGAACAAAAATGTTATACTAAATACGTAAATAGTTTTTAAATGATAAATCTATGAAAAAATATGATAGAAGGAAAGTCAGGTCTCTCAGACCGGATGTTTCCAATTATGTACTACCGACCGATGTTTCTGTTCAAGGGTTAAAATACATTAACCCCAGCCAAAATGGTAATGCTCAGGTGCTGCTACGTTCAATAACTTCATTCAGGAATTCCAAATAGTCGATTATGCTAAATCTCTCTCAAGGCCGCTTGTTCTTTAGTTTCTTTAAAAGTGAGTATTTTCTCTTGTGGGTGGTAACGATTCTAGTGAATACCTTGCAGATAACAGTGGGGAAGCTAAAAGTTACGTACATAGATTTCTACGTCTCCTCTGTCTGCCTGCTTCTGAAAGAGGTATATTACAGCCCTGTTATAGTTGAAAGAAATTATCTTCTTTCGTTAACACTGTAAATAACTTTTTAATGTGCTCTTGCACTACTATAAATCTAGTTTTAATCATTTCTGTTGACACGTCATAGGCTACCGGAGCCTTCAGTTGCTTCATACCTCGAATAGCTTTATACATCACACCGAACATTAGTTGTCAATGTTTATGATTCATCTCGTGCGCTTTAAAGCATTTAACGAAACTTTCGAGTGCTTGTAAATTTTAATTTCTGGTCTTAGATATCGTACCACCGGCCAATTCAACAGAGTATTAATTCCAGTTCTCTTGTAATCTTATTGATTTAAATTATTTCTGTTCACGAATTTTCGTTACACCACTTCATATGTTCTTTAAGACCGCTCTGAACAGTTTTTTTAGCTCACAATGTACCTTTATGCTGCAATTATCGTTAATTCTACACTCACACTCATGCGTCTTCCTACTACAAGGTATATCTGATAACATGGAAAGTGTACAATGTGTTGAATTACACCAGATTCATCAATTTTATTTCTAGGAAGATTTTATCAACACATTAATTTACGCATTGTTAGTCTCCCATAACAGAATTACGTTGATATCTCTGAAGAAACGTCACGCCAAATCTGTGCCATTAGAAAAATTCTAGCAAAATTCCCAATACAACTTTACAGTTAGCACACAAACTATTTCAAAATTTATGCAAAACGAATAATTTTTCTCAAAACATAATGTAGGATGCTATAGAATTCTAACGCGCCAAGTGTTAACAAAAATCAGTGATGAAAATACACTAATGTCAAATTATACGTCTAAAGTACAACATTATATGAATGTTGTAGCCGAATCCTCACGATTTTAAGTAAATTCTCATTTGCGCCTTTATGTGGCGACAGCTTGCGTACAGCCGCATCGAGTTCCTTATTTATTAGTTATTATAAAACTGATATTTAGCAAACAGTTGGTCTTATTATTGTTTTTTAGGTGAGGTAGTAGCATTTAAATGCGCGAAGAGCAGACAAAATTTTTATACTTAACTACGAAAGTCACAGTTCCGCATCATCGACCGCTACGCGCGAAATCGGACGCTGTGCCAGCCGACTACGTGCCTGTGGCGCGCGGCCTTGGCTTTGAAGCAGATCATAACTTCTGCCTCTGCAAAAATTTTCAGCAATAAAAGCTTTTTTTTATCACCCAACGCAGTATTTACATTGTATTTACTTGGGGAAATATTAACATTATTATCACTTTCTTTCTAATCTGAACCATGTCTGCTCTAATTGGATTGTTGTTGAACACTGAAGCCAGTCGACTGTTATTCCAAAATAAGTCGTGCACGAGCGTATATTTCACTCTCTATTATAATATAAAGTGCCTTAAATGTAACGCTGCCTACCTTCGGTATCGTTTTCATAATGTAGTGACATCCCCAAGTTGAAGAGCTTGCTGTTCCAGGCACTGGAATAGAAATGTTTGTGACTCACTTTATTAAACCTCTCTGAAATTAATGTTATGACTGGGTTCTTATGGTCGTCAGGCCACATGGGGGCCACTTTAATTTTGATTAATTCCAAAATCTTCTGTTAATTTAGTTATCAGTTCTGTTAATTGTGCTTTGTACTTAAAAATGCAATATGGTAGAAAGCAATATAGATTCTACTGTCACGTTCAGGCAGGCATGTTTAAAACTTTTACGTAATTACTTCTCGAAAATTATTGACTGAATTGTGAACGCTTTTCAGAAAAATTAACATCAGGAAATAGAAAAGCAATGGCAACGAATGCATGTATCATAGGTTTTACCCTTTTCAATAAAGCGCAAAATTAACGCCGAATATTGAAATAGCAATGTTTCTGAAAATTTAATACGATTCTGAAGATCGTAAATTTGCAAAAATTATTGTGTGTAACAAAGTGACATAGGAGAGAACGGTAATGTTCAATTTAAAGCCAGTTCTCTGGTAATAATGAACTATTATGTGCCAGTTAATTTAGTATTCACGCTTTGACCATTATCACTGATGCTACATATGTAACCACTATTAAACGAACTGAAAATCTTGTCTTGTGGTTGTTTCGTCGGAATATATATATATATATATATATATATATATATATATATATATATATATATATATATATATATATATATATATATATATAGACTGGGACACTCAGATGTTTAGGACGGTTGGTAGGGACAGATCATCGAGTGACATTATACTGAGTGCACTATCCGAAAATTACCTCGAGCAATTAAACAGAGAACCGACTCGTGGAGATAACATCCTGGACCTACTGATAACAAACAGATCCGAACTTTTCTATTGTGTATGTGCAGAACAGGGAATCAGTGATCATAAGGCCGTTTCAGCATCCCTGAATATGGAAGTTACTAGGAATATAAAAAAAGGGAGGAAGATTTATCTGTTTAGAAAGAGTAATAGAAGGCAAATTTCAGACTACCTAACAGACCAAAACGAAAATTTCTGTTCCGACACTGACAATGTTGAATGTTTATGGAAAAAGTTCATGGCAATCGTAAAATGCGTTTTAGACAGATACGTGCCGAGTGAAACTGTGAGGGCCGGGAAACCAAACCGTGGTGCAAAAACAAAGTTAGGAAACTACTGCGAAAGCAAAGAGAGCTTCACTCCAAGTTTAAACGCAGCCAAAACCTCTCAAACAGAAGCTAAACGATGTCAAAGTTAGCGTAAGGAGGGCTATGCGTGAAGCGTTCAGTGAATTCGAAAGTAAAATTCTATGTACCGACTTGACAGAAAATCCTAGGAAGTTCTGGTCTTACGTTAAATCAGTAAGTGGCTCGAAACAGCATATCCAGTCACTCCGGGATGATGATCCCATTGAAGCAGAGGATGACACGCGTAAAGCTGAAATACTAAACACCTTTTTCCAAAGCTGTTTCGCAGAGGATGACCGCACTGCAGTTCCTTCACTAAATCCTCGCACAAACGAAAAAATGGCTGACATCGAAATAAGTGTCCAAGGGATAGAAAAGCAACTGGAATCACTCAACAGAGGAAAGTCCACTGGACCTGACGGGATACCAATTCGATTCTACACAGAGTACGTGAAAGAACTTGCCCCTCTTCTAACAGCCGTGTACCGCAAGTCTCTAGAGGAACGGAAGGTTCCAAATGATTGGAAAAGAGCACAGGTAGTCCCAGTCTTCAAGAAGGGTCGTCGAGCAGATGCGCAAAACTATAGACCTGTATCTCTGACGTTTATCTTTTGTAGAATTTTAGAACATGTTTTTTGCTCGAGTATCATGTCGTTTTTGGAAACCCAGAATCTACTCTGTAGGAATCAACATGGATTCCGTAAGCAGCGATCGTGTGAGACCCAACTCGCTTTATTTGTTCATGAGACCCAGAAAATATTAGATACAGGCTCCCAGGTAGATGCTACTTTCCTTGACTTCCGGAAGGCGTTCGATACAGTTCCGCACTGTCGCCTGATAAACAAAGTAAGAGCCTACGGAATATCAGACCAGCTGTGTGGCTGGACTGAAGACTTTTTAGTAAACAGAACACAGCATGTTGTTATCAATGGAGAGACGTCTACAGGCGTTAAAGTAACCTCTGCCGTGCCACAGGGGAGTGTTATGGGACCATTGCTTTTCACAATATATATAAACGACCTAGTAGATAGTATCGGAAGTTCCATGCGGCTGTTCGCGGATGATGCTGTAGTATACAGAGAAGTTGCAGCATTAGAAAATTGTAGCGAAATGCAGGAAGATCTCCAGCGGATAAGCACTTGGTGCAGGGAGTGGCAACTGACCCTTAACATAGACAAATGTAATGTATTGCGAATACATAGAAAGAAGGATCCTTTATTGTATGATTATATGATAGCGGAACAAACACTGGTAGCAGTTACTTCTGTATAATATCTGGGAGTATGCGTGCGGAACGATTTGATCATATAAAATTAATTGTTGGTAAGGCGGGTACCAGGTTGAGATTCATTAGGAGAGTCCTTAGCAAATGTAGTCCATGAACAAAGGAGGTGACTTACAAAACACTCGTTCGACCTATACTTGAGTATTGCTCATCAGTGTGGGATCCGTACCAGATCAGATTGACGGAGGAGATAGAGAAGGTCCAAAGAAGCGGCGCGTTTCGTCACAGGGTTATTTGGTAACCTTGATAGCATTACGGAGATGTTTAGCAAACTCAAGTGGCAGACTCTGCAAGAGAGGCGCTCTGCATCGCGATGTAGCTTGCTCGCCAGGTTTCGAGAGGGTGCGTTTCTGGATGAGGTATCGAATATATTGCTTCCCCATACTTATACCTCCCGAGGAGATCACGAATGTAAAATTAGAGAGATTAGAGCGCGCACGGAGGCTTTCAGACAGCCGTTCTTCCCGCGAACCATACGCGACTGGAACAGGAAAGGGAGGTAATGACAGTGGCACGTAAAGTGCCCTCCGCCACACACCGTTTGGTGGCTTGCGGAGTATAAATGTAGATGTAGATGTAGATGAATTGTGTTGACGATTATTTCACATGGCTTCATCACGTCTCCTTTATGTTAATGTATGCCATCCATCATGAAGCTTCCTATAATCATTGTTCCAGTGGCAGCCATGGCTCACACAACTTGTTGGCTCACACATCTTCACCGCGTCATAAGTCCAGAAATTCTTGCATACACATCCTGTTGATTTCAGAGACAATTCAATAGCACGCAAGTGAAATTCACACAACTTTTACAACGGTTTCATACACTGTTGAGCTCCACAAAAATTTACATCAACAGCCATCAATTGCGTCTACATACTTCAAGGCCTCACCACCGTCCACCTTTGCTACAAACATCATCAGGGAGCGTGCCAAGCCAATCGTCCAATCCAGTTGCTTGATTTTCGAAGTAATATTTTTATCCTAATTAAATCTTCATTTAAGCTCTGGCGGTATTGCAGTTATTTAGTGTTAACGAAATAGCAGTTATATCTTTTTACCTTTTCAAAGTATTGTACTTATAAAAGTAAGTCATTTTATAAATTACGAAAGTACCTCCATTGCAATACACATACTGTATATCATTTCGAGGATAATTTATCAATAGTTACATCGGAAACAATTTTGAAATTTTATTTATGTGTTTAGGAATATATTTTCTGCTGTATGCGTGCCTGAAATTTTCTTGAGTAGTACTCAAAAGTATAATCACAAGAATAAGTCAAATACACTTCTACTCATGAGTTAGATTGTGAAACACTAAATAACATAAGCAAAAGAAAGATAGAATAAACGTTTATAAGGCATGTATGTTTTCAGTTGATTTTCATTTTAGTATTTAATCTAGCGTAAGCACATTGTTTCCCCACCATCAGTACCTCAACTTCTCAGCTCTCACTATCCTCTAAATAGCTTCCATAACATTCTGAATATGCTGCTTCTCTCTCTTCTAAAGTCATTCCACGCAAAATACACGCAAATTCGTCATCAGTGCTACTAAATAAATCGAACTTGTCCTTACATGCCGACTTATGCATCCTTTGCAGAGAGAATATAAATTTATCATACTGTTGGAAGTAAATTTGTATGACTTAGTTGCTTTGCACATTGAAAATAATTCAACATATGAACTGGGACGGGACAAGGGACTCGAACCCCGCTTCCCGTTTCTCGCTAACGGTCGCCATCACTGCTTCCGCCATCTGGACACGCTTCCAGGTCAACTCAAATTCTCAAGTACTGCGCACCACTGATATTGTGACCCCATTCATTCTCCCCTTTTCTCACATCTTCACGGTATCCCCGCAAGGGGCGAACGATAGTATGCGTCCGTACTGAAATAGTCGTCTTGCCCGTCGAGACAACGTCCCAAGGAATAGACAGCACACTTAAAATTTCATCACTACGTCTACCAGTTGGACGGCACTCATCAGCATATTTCTCTGATTTTATTTAAAAAACATCGATATCAGCATGGATTTCCACCAACCTCATGTCTGTATAGTTACTGTTTTAAATGGATCGAGTATTTACACGTAATCTGAGAATGGGATAATTTCATCTACTTCATATTTGGGACGCATATTTGTGCTATATCCCTTTTCCTCAAAAACGGTTCAAATGGCTCTGAGCACTATGGGACTCAACTGCTGAGGTCATTAGTCCCCTAGAACGTAGAACTAGTTAAACCTAACTAACCTAAGGACATCACAAACATCCATGCCCGAGGCAGGATTCGAACCTGCGACCGTAGCGGTCTCGCGGTTCCAGACTGCAGCGCCTTTAACCGCACGGCCACTTCGGCCGGCCCCTTTTTCCTCACTACTGTCCTTTATGCCGGTAGAGCCTCCTTCAGATCACTATCTTAATCGTTTTACCACTCTCGAAACAAGTCATACATTTGACTAAGTTCCTTCGCAGACACCACTTCCTCTTCTACTCCGTCCACTTATCGGAAACTGGAATGCGGAACTACAACCTGCCTTTGTACCTTTACTTTTGACCTACTCTCACAAAAATCCCTTACTTTAATTTGCTCGTCGCTATTTTCGTCAAATTCCGAATGTTTTTTTTTTTAACTGGTTTTTGTGTGATCAATTCCCTGTTTGTATCCAATGTTTGCACTTCTGTTGGATTTCAATTATAGTTCTGTTTTCGAAACCATTATCCATTCTGACAGCGCTTTATTCTCCTGAACCTCACCCCATACCGAAAATTCATGCGTTTCCTCCTTTCATCAGCACCCGCCAGGCCCTCGGCCTGCGCGGAAACTAGTTTTCCTCATTACTGTGCATTCGGTTTTATGGAAATTACCTCGCTTACTTTTATTAAAGTTATTTCTACCGCATCCTCTTCTCATATTAATTTGTGGTCCGTTCCGGCCAACTCTGTCAGACACATTCATTGTCTAAAATTACGCTGTTCGCTATTTCACGGCAGCGATCTTCATTCTCTGCTTTTTCTAAAAACTCGTCAGACATTTTATGGTTATTCTCTATGCAGCTTTCTCAGTCTTCTGGAAGTTTATTTTCAGAGTTCGCAAACTATCTCAGATTCAGAGTTCCTGTCTTTCAGGTATGCCTGTTTTCGAAGCCATGACTCACAAAAGTCTTTCATGGAATTCCTTCAATAATCATCTGGCACTTGTGTGACTACAAGTTTGGGCCAAAAATTGTCTGCTTTCTGGGTGGACCAGAACTCTTACGAAACCTTGTCTTTAAATTCCACGATGTCATGTTTATGATGTTTAGCTTCAAAACCCATCTTTTTTGCTTACCTACTAGAGCAATGAATCACTATATTGATATTCTCACTATTACTCACATAAATCGGCAATGCTTGTTCACTGATCTTTATAAAATCTGAAGGGTGCTGACCCTCTGTTTCTTCAACGATCGTATTTCTCTTCTTTACTCAACGGTTCCGACTTCTGTACTACTAGTTGAATACTACTAATCCTAACTGTAACTGCTGATAAAATGGTTCAAATGGCTCTGAGCACTATGGGACTCAACTTCTGAGGTCATTAGTCCCCTAGAACTTAGAACTAGTTAAACCTAACTAACCTAAAGACAACACACACATCCATGCCCGAGGCAGGATTCGAACCTGCGACCGTAGCGATCTCACGGTTCCAGACTGCAGCGCCTAGAACCGCACGGCCACTCCGCCCGGCAACTGCTGATACAGCGAATCATTTTCGTTCAGAATTTCGGTGGCAGTATTACCTAACGTTTCTTGTATTATGCAGGAACATAGTATGTGTCTCATCGCTAAAATTTCTGGATTTGTTTTCGCAGAAATTTCTTTTTCTAATAAAGGAATTAATGCCTGTATCTTTCCATCTACCATTGGTTCAACACTCTACTCGATTAGCTGTATTTTAGAATTGAATCTAATGCTGTTATCAGTAACCTGCGACTGGACATCTGATTTCTCCTTTTTAATGGAACTCTTTGATTTACTAAGCTCTGTTATTTATCGCTTTGTTGAGTCAAAACGGATAAGTATGTCTCCGATTCCCTACAGTTTCATTTTAAATGGCTACTATAATTTACCTCCAGTTTCTTATTATCGGTTTTCAATTCCCTTATTTGGTTGATGACATGAGTAAGGTGAATACTCACATTAGTACTGAACGAGTCCCATCTCTGTTTCGTGAGTTCCATGTTCCGTTTTCATAACCACTGCCACTGCACGTGTAGTGATTGGTTCTGAGTTTATTTCTGCAAAAGAACGAATATTGTTCAAATTCTCAGTCATCTACCCTACCAACGCCTATACATTTCCCTACAGGTGTCATCTGTCGGTAATAGGTGGAACCTCCTGCATTTGGTTGTACATTGTTCCCATCTGCTACGTCCCTATTCTGCTTCGGCTTGAATTCTGTCACCGGTTCATTGTCGCGGTTTAAATTTCCTGTCTTACTGTTATGTAAATGCACACGAATAAAATTTTTTGCAACGTTTTGGAATAATTTCTGTCACTGCTTTGCAAGTTCGCGTCCTTAGACTTTACCAAAATCAAGCTCAATCACTTTAAGTTACGCCATTATACAGCTATTTTTTACTAAACTCGCCGAAAAAGCTCATTTCACAAAATAGAATTTCAGCAAAGTTCTGTTTAGTCTCGTATTGCCGAGGGTTACACATAACACAGGTCTAAGAAATCAATTACTCGGAAGTTGTGTCACGGGAAAACCTAGGATGACCGAACCCTCCGATTTTACGTAAATTCAATTTTAGTAAATCCATAGTTGAAATGGAAGACAATGGGACGTCAGCTGGTATAAATTTATATTACAAATGAAGAAATGCCTCCAGCTGTATTTAGGGTGTCGATTTTATTTTGGCAACTAGTTTCGACGTATTACACCATGGACGAATTCAATAAAATTAATTACATTTTGGCCGTTTTCATTAAATACAATCATTCTGGAAATTAACAATTTATGTGATACCAATAAGTACAAATGAAATTATATACACATGATCGTGTTTATTACAGATCAATGTCAAGCATTAAATAAAATGCGAGTATATAGATAAAAAAAACTTAGGTGACAAGCCGTTACGCTTACGGATAATAAACAGTGCTAAAGAGAATATGCTTCGCTAATCAGACATATAGGGTAAGATCCTTTATTAAAGAATAGTAAAGGGAGGGAAAGGTAGAAATAGAGTTATGTTTGCGTAACACTGCATTGCCATCATACTAAAGTGACAGTGAAGCAAGTTACTGAAACAACGTCAATCATAATGTCGCAAAACGAATATAAGAAACCGGAAAACGAGTATGGAACCTAGTTAATGACGGGTAGTCTGTGGTGTAAAATACATACTAATCAATCTAAAAAATACTCATTCGAATAAAAATGTTAGTTAACATACCGCTGAAAAACCTTATTTCAACGTCCTTGTCTCATCGATAGCAGTAACCTTGGTCACAAGTAGTGTAATTCTAGTATGCTTACATGGTGAATAGACCGATCAAGTTCATAAAAATACTCCAATCGAAGTAACTAGGTATTGACAGTCGAAAAAACTCGTCATACCTGTAAAATATTTGCTGTTCCTCTGATAAACACTTACCAGAACGAAGACATACAGTAAAGTATACAGCGTATAGCACTCATATTGTAAATGTGATCTACTCAAAGGTTGATTAGGTTAATTACACTGAATGACATGCTTAATGACTACTTATTAGGACTACGGAAAGTCTAACAACCAATATCACCATTACACCATGGGTACTCATTCGTTTCGCTTATCCATATACATCAGTTCTTGTATAAAATTAATACTTCAAATATAAGCTGTCCACTGATTACGAGAACAAACACTGAGAGTGGGAAGTAAAATTATTCTGAACACAAGGCGTCTTAAGTGAGTAAGATGAAACTGACCCGTAACAGCGACAGACGATAATGTGTCCATTATGGAGTCTGACAAGAGGAAGCGAATTCTCTATCGAATTGACCACACAGTGAACTCCATAGTAGGTATAACCGAGCACAAACACATCAGCTACTACCTTATAATCAATACTAACGAACAAATCTCCATATATACGGGTGTCAATCCAAGTACATGAATTCACATAATCTAGAGGCGAATCATCAACCACAGTATGGAAAACCGTGAGAATCTGTACGGATGATTGGCATCCGGTAATAGTTAACAGGCCTACGTTTCTCACCATGTAATCAAAGGAATAATATCGGTCCTACTTACACCAAAACTAATGTAGCTATTTATGGTACTGTTTATTTGCACTACCGACAAAATACTATTAACTTCAAAGTGAGTGATTATTTCCTGTACATGCAAACGTCAGTACTACTCTATACTGTATATCAAAGGAAACCGAAAGTAGTATTTAAAACTGTTTCGATGCCTACTGGTCAAATATTTTGAAATCCAAATACATAATCGTTTTTATCGTGCAATACACATGGAGTAGAACACGTCGATATCATTCTTTCATCATCGAACTCCGATCACAATATTCGGCAATACTACATGAAGGTGAACTATAATCTTATTTTCATAGATGAACTCCGTTACTATCACTCCCACTAGTGTATTATAACCACATATTAATCCTGTAACTTTTACTAATACGTAATCATAACATAAAATACAGCTCTATATAAAGACACAAATCGTTCTCGACGAAAGACATTCTTTACGATAAAATCATCATGGCAGTACCATGACTAACATAATTAAACTTCATCTTAATGCCTTCAGAGGGATAAGAGACATGGCGATAAAGTCTATACTGGAAGTGGTATTCTTATTTTGCTTAACCTAACATTCCTTTACCACTCGTTGTATACTCTTGTAAACACATTGTAATAGGGAACTAAATATTTTAAAAACATTAACTCTGCAAATTGGAGTATTGTTTCATATTTGTTATCACGTCAAAATCTATTATGCTATCATACTTTGCAATACGTCAGCATACTGTTATTTGTTATTGTAATCCGGTAAAGTTCTGATATAACGTAACTAGGGGGGAGCGGAGTCTCTGTAAACACGTCGTTTATATACCTATGTTCATAACGAACGTCAAACGCGTGAAATTCCAGCCTACAAAAATCCAAGTCACTCCGAAAATGATGTGATAAAACCACATGGTGTACAGCAGAGAAGCGATGTTATTTACCGATACTACTTGTGGGACGTTTATATGGGTGATATTTTGCACGGTTACTTTGTGAAAATAATCCGGTACCGTTCAGAAACGACGTACCTGGGGAGCGTTTTTTACTATAAGTGCTCCATTTACATAACGACGTTCGTAGTAACAGTCGAATACGACCACTCCTCTATCCCTATACCACGTGTTACTGGCAAATCTTAGAACGACGTAGCTTCCTAGAAGACTTGTTGGCAACGTATTTGACCGTCTTTATATAGAGCTGTATTTTATGTTATGATTACATATTAGTAAAAGCTACAGGATTATTATAGGGTTATAATACACTAGTGGGAGTGATAGTAACGGAGTTCATCTGTGAAAATAAGGTTATAGTTCACCTTCATGTATTATTGCCGAATATTGTGATCGGAGTTCGATGATGAAAGAATGATATCGACGTGTTCTACTCCATGGGTATTGCACGATAAAAACGATTATGTATTTGTATTTCAAAATATTTGACCAGTAGGCATCGAAACAGTTTTAAATACTACTTTTGGTTTCCTTTGATATACAGTATAGAGTAGTACTGACGTTTGCATGTACAGGAAATAATCACTCACTTTGAAGTTAATAGTATTTTGTCGGTAGTGCAAATAAACAGTACCATAAATAACTACATTAGTTTTGGTGTAAGTAGGACCGATATTATTCCTTTGATTACATGGTGAGAAACGTCGGCCTGTTAACTATTACCGGATGCCAATCATCCGTACAGATTCTCACGGTTTTCCATACTGTGTTTGATGATTCGCCTCTAGATTATGTGAATTCATGTACCTGGATTGTCGCCCGAATATATGGAGATTTGTTCGTTAGTATTGATTATAAGGTAGTAGTTGATGTGTTTGTGCTCGGTTATACCTACTATGGAGTTCACTGTGTGGTCAATTTGATGGAGAATTCGCTTCCTCTAGTCAGACTCCATACTGAACACATTATCGTCTTTCGCTGTTACGAGTCAGTTTCATCTTACTCACTTAAGACGCCTTGTGTTCAGAATAATTTTACTTCCCACTCTCAGTGTTTGTTCTCGTAATCAGTGGACAGCTTATATTTGAATTATTAATTTTATACAAGAACTGATGTATATGGATAAGCGAAACGAATGAGTACCCATGGTGTAATGGTGATATTGGTTGTTAGACTTTCCGTAGTCCTAATAAGTAGTCATTAAGCATGTCATTCAGTGTAATTAACCTAATCAACCTTTGAGAAGATCACATTTACAATATGAGTGTTACACGCTGTATACTTTACTGTATGTCTTCGTTCTGGTAAGTGTTTATTAGAGGAACAGCAAATATTTTACAGGTGTGACGAGTTGTTTCGACTGTCAATACCTAGTTTCTTCTTTTGGAGTATTGTTATGAACTCAATCGGTCTATTCACCATGTAAGCATACTAGAATTACACTACTTGTGACCAAGGTTACTGCTATCGATGAGACAAGACATAGAAATAAGGTTTGTCAGCGGCATGTTAACCTACATTTTTATCTGAATGAGTAGGTTTTAGATTTATTAGTATGTATTTTACACTGCAGACTACCTGTCATTAACTAGGTTCCATACTTGTTTTCCGGTTTCTTATTATTCGTTTTGCGACTTTATGACTGACGTTGTTTCAGTATCTTGCTTCACTGTCACTTTAGTATGATGGCAAAGCAGTGTTACGCAAACATAACTCTATTTCTACCTTTCCCTCCCTTTACTATTCTTTAATAAAGGATCTTACCCTATATGTCTGATTAGCGAAGCATATTCTCTTTAGCACTGTTTATTATCCGTAAGCGTAACGGCTTGTCACCGAAGTTTTTTATCTATATACTCGCATTTTATTTAATGCTTGAAATTGATCTGTAATAAACACGATCATGTGTGTATAATTTCATTTGTACTTATTGGTATCACATAAATTGTTAATTTCCAGAATGATTGTATTTAATGAAAACGGCCAAAATGTAATTAATTTTATTGGATTCGTCCATGGTGTAATATGTCTATAATGTATTTGTTTACATAATAACTTAGAGATTACTGATGTCACATTAGTTTTTGTATGTATGGTATATTTTATAGGGCCTGAGGATGACTTTCTTACAACATTGAAACTAGTTGCCAAAGTAAAATCGACACGTTAAATACAGCTGGAGGAATTTCTTCATTTTTAATATAAATTCAATTTGGCCCTTCAAATGGCGAGAGATTGCGTGCAACAGCACTTAAGTTTCTCATTTATCAGTTTTTTACAAGACTGATATTTTGTGACAAGTTTGTCTTATTATTATTTGTTGCATAAGGTAATAGCTTATGAATGGGCTAAATGAGGTCAGACTGTTATACTGAACCACGAAAGCCACTGTTAGCGTCATCGACCGCTAAACGAAAAATCAGAAGCTGCGTCAATCGTCTTCGTGCCGTGGCGCGCGACCTTGTGTATGAAACAGATCGTAACTCTTGCCTCCACAAAAGTTATTACCAAACATAAAATCTCTTTCCTATCACTCAACGGAGTATTTGCATTGTATTTACTAGTGAAAATAACGATATTATTATCTCTTTTTTCTAATCAGAACTAAGTCTGCTCTAACTGCATTGTTGTTGAACAATAAAGGCAGTCAGCCACTAATTCCGAAGTATCTTATGGATGCAAGGACTCGATCATATATTTCACCAACTATTAAAAAAGGTAGTGTGCTAAAATTTAACACTGCCTACCTCTGATATCGGTTTAACACTGTGACTACATCCGTCAGTTGAACAGCTTCTTGTTGCAGGCACAGGAAAAGGCACCTTATCAAACCCTTCTAAAATAAATATTATGTCTAGTTCAGTATGGTCGCCAAGCTCTGAGGGAGCTACTTTAATTTTGATAAATTCTAAAATGGTTCAAATGGTTCTAAGCACTATGGGATTTAAAATCTGAGGTCATCAGTCCCCTAGACTTAGAAACTACTTAAACCTAACTAACCTAAAGATATCACACACATCCACGCCCGAGGCAGGATTCGAACCTGTGACCGTAGCAGGCGCGCGGTTCCAGACTGAAGCGCTTAGAACCACTCGGTCACAGCGGCCGGCCGATAAATTCTAAAATTTACTATGAATCAAGTAAGTAGTTCTGATAATTACGCTTTGTATTAATGAATGCAAGATGGAAGCAAGCAATACTGATTCTGTTGTCACGTTCAGCCAGCGATCTTCAAAACTTTTATGTAATTAATTCTTGAAAATTATTGACTGAATTGTGAATTTACTTTCAGCAAAATTTACTTCGGCAAATTGAAAAGCAAAACTGGCCAATGCATGTACCTTAGGTTTTAAGCAAACCATTTAAATGAACCTCAAAGTTAACATCGTATTTTGAAATACCAAAGTTTCTGGAAATATGATTACGATTCTGAAGATTACAAATTTGACAGAAGTTATTGTTTGTAATAAAGTGGCAAAGGACTGAAACTAGAACAGAAATGGAATGATCAGTTCAGAGTCAGTTCACTGCTAATGATGAGCTATTCGAGTTTAGTATTCACACTTTGACCATTGTGGCTGATGCTCCACATATGATCTCCATTAAAGAAAATAAACATCTAGCCTTGTCTTGATTGTGTCCTCGGAAATGTGTGCACGATGATTTCACATGACTTTATCAAGTCTCTCATATATTAGAGCAAACCATCAATCATGAAGCTTCTTGTAACCATTGTTGCAGCGGCAGCCATGGCTCACACGACTTCACAGCGTCGTTAATCCAGAAATTCTTGCATCCACGACTTCATGATTTCACAGACGACTTAATAACAAGTAACTGAAAGCCACACTACCTTTATAACGCTTTGATATACTGTTTAGCACCACAACAATTTTACATCACCGGACATCAACATAGCTTATTTAATGTCAAGGTCTTGTAACTGTCTGCCTTCCTGCTTCTGCTGCGCACTTCATCATGGAGTGTTCCAAACCAGTCGTCCAATTTAGTTGTTTGATTTTCATGATAACAGTTGTACTCGTAATTAAATCATCACTTAAGCTCTTGGAATATTAAAGTCATTTTCAGTTGAAGGAGTAACAGTTATATCTTTTTATGTTTTCAAAGTATGATACATCTAAAAGTAAGTCAATTCATTAATTACAATGACTCATCGATCTGCAACATACTTATATCATTTCGAGGTTATTTATCGGCAATTACATCGAAAACAATGTCGAAAAACTTGTTGTATTATTTATTTACGCACAGTCGTTCCATTATAATATGAGATGAGGGCAACGTGAATTTTTAAAATAATGGAATGGAGAAGCTAAAGTGCAAAATTTTTCATGGATGTGAAGAGAAATCTGTGGATGAGCAGTAGCAGAAGAATGCAATAAACGGTATGGTATTGAAGATTAATTACTATGACACGAGTGTTGCGCAGAAAGTAATGTATCGAATTTTTTCTTCAACAATTCTTCTTCGAACATAATGAGATTACACACACGAAAGAATGGCGTTTTATCAACACACCCTATTTTTCCACGTTCCTCCCCGTACTGTGGCCTTCCTCCAACGCAAAACGAGGACGTGTATTCCCTATCGGTACCAATCCTTGTCCCGGTGGTGGAGCCAGTGCTTCACTGTGTCAATCACCTCCTCATCGTCCTCAAAATGTCTTCCACGAATGGCATACTTTAATGGCCCGAACAAGTGGAAGTCTGAGTGGGCTAGGTCAGGACTGTAGGGTGGATGAGGTAACACTGCCCAACGCAGTACTGTGATGTGTTCAGCAGTCCTCACACTTGTGTGGGGCCGAGCGTTGTAGCGTTGTAGCAAAACATCTCCTGGATGGTGCCGTAGTCGCCGGAAGCGCAGCTTGAGTTTTGTTAATGTATTGACATTTGCTTCTGAAATAATGGTACCACCTCTTGGCAGCACATCAATGAGAATTACACCTTCACAGCCCCAAAACACGGTGATCATGACCTTACCGGCGGAAGCAGTTGCTTTGAATTTTTTCTTCTGTGGAGAGTGGGAATATCCCCATTCCATCGACTGACATTTTGTTTCTGGCTCAAAATGGTGAAGCCATGTTTCATCACCTGTCACAGTCTGGGACAAGAAGGCTTCCCATCAGCTACAAAACATTGCACCAAATTAAGACAAATGTTTTTTCTGTGCGATTTGTGATTCACCGTTAGACACCGCAGGACCCATCTAGCACGCACTTTTGTATATCCAAGAGTGCTGATAATAGCATCCACACTTCCTTTCTGATTGACAGATACAGCGCCAACTACCGAGTCCCAATGCACCTGTCCTCGCGAATGGCAACATCAGCTCGCTTCAACATGTCAGGTGTGACAGCCGTGGATAATCTCCCCGACCGCTGCAAATCGTGGAGCTCTGCCGAACCACCTTCTAATGACCACACCCTCCATGCCCAGCGACTAACTGTACTTCTGCCAACAGCACATGCTCCATAGACTTTGCACAAGCGTTTGAGGATATTCCTCACAGTTTCTTTCTCTGTAGTGAGAAATTCAATGACGGTACGTTACGTGTGACGTACATTACTTTAGAACCCATTTTGAAACTATCCTGCAGCTACGCTATCTGTCAGAAGTGATGGAAACTTGGCGCGCCAACTCAGAAGACCTCAAATAATACATACTAACGTTTCGCATTCGTACCATTGTTTCCGAAAAAAATGTGGTGCATTACTTTCTGGGCAACCCTCGTAATTCATGAAGCGATAAAAGACAACACCTACAGGGGTCAGCACTGATTTGATTGTTTACTCTCGTTTGCGTTGACGAAGAACCTGAAAGAGGATAAAGAAAAAAAGAACAATGAATGAACTAGCTAAAAATATACTATTTAATTAATTTTATTATACCTTGTCATTTTCCTCAAGTTTGACTTTTCATAAAGACGATCATCGTAGTGGCCCTACAACCATCCGCCATACGTCTAGTAGTGTCGATAGCGTGACGAGAAATAGTAGTCTCTTCATCGTAGTATTATGGACGTAAATATGAATACTTCTATTGTCTTTTAGTGTATTAGTTCCCCTACTGGAACCCGGAATGACGGTTAATGAATTGTACACTACTGGTATTACTTGTGTAGACTTCAACAATTCCAGTTCCAAGACCAGAAACTCATACACATCTATCTTTTTTTCGCTGTTACTCTGAGCGGGAAGTCCCATAAGGCAGAGTTCAGACAGAGATTTATAGCTTTCAATAAAAGCAAGTAATGCCCCTTTCTTTATACACCTGGTAGGCACGATGGCGGCGACAGCTCGGCCGAGGCAACTGAGCGATTTTTCCTCCTTGCGTGAAGGTATAAATTTTCTCTCCGAGTGAGAATGCTCTAACGATATTTCATGTACGAATTGCATGTTTTTCGTCGACGATACATCATATGTGGTGGTACGCGTGATACTCTGGCAGTTTGTGTGTCCAAGCAAGTTCATTTATTTGTTCGGCCAGACACACTGCTACGACTAGAAAGCTAGTATCTCAGCAGTTGAGTCCTCATAACTTTTACAGACCAAGTAATTGAGAAACTGTTGTAACTATACTACATCAGATATAGTTTCTCTCTTAATTTGCACAGAAAAAATTAAGTACTGAATGCACATCGCTTCCTCGGATATTGTACCGAAGCCTATATCAGTACAGTCCGTGTACTTTTACTTTTATTTTGAGAAATAACTAAGTAATCAGTGTGTGTATACTGCAGACTGAGAACCATGAGTCGGTCCTCAGTGTCCCCATGGAATGTATTCCTGTAAGAGGATTACACGATATTCACGTGAGATGAAGAGGCCTCGTTTCCGAAAATCGACGATAAATATCCACAAACCAGCAGCTCAACGCATGCTCTTCTAACACTTGCGTTCTCGGATGTAGACAGAGGGACAGGCCAGAAAGCCGCGTTCTGCAGGAGAGGGTGCCAAACAATGTAGCTTTAAAAAACCACAACCCGGCCCGTTTAGTTTATGAATATTTTTGTTATGAACATCATAACGACATTCGAAAGCGTTGACACTCAATAACGACGAAACTTTCGTCACTGCTACTCACTACAAAGAAAGAGTAATTTTCTCGAGTTAACGGAAAACGATCTGTAGAAGCCATGTAAAGATACTAGACAACACACTAGAAACGGATTATTCTCTAAACAAAAGAGAGATAGCTCTTGGTGTACTACAGCACACTTTGTTTGAATCGTGAATGATAACACTATTGAATTACACAATAACAAATTTTTTCTAAACTTACTAACCTAAAGTGTTGGTAAATGCCTTTAATTCAATTTTTAACGCAGATGCTGACATGTGGTCAAGTAAAAAATAAGGTGCTGTTTACAGATTTAGATATACGAGTACACACATCAAAAATGTTTTCCATCACCCCGGTTCCCAGAACTCCTGGAGATAGACTTTGACTGTGGATGTTGTATCACAGACACACTCCCTTTGACTGTTCAGAGATGTCACTAAACCAGCCCAAAGATGTAAACAACTTGGCATTAGCAGCGTTTATTAGACGGAGGGGGTCCGACAGCCGACCAGTTCCAGGCATTTCCTCAGGAACGACGTACGCGGCCCGTGTTGTCTGTAGATCAACTATGCCTAGACGGTCAATACCACGGTTTGATCGCGTCCACATTGTTACTTTGTGCCAGGAAGGGCTCTCAACTAGGCAAGTGTCCAGGAGTCTCGTAGTGAACCAAACTGATGTTGTTCGGACATGGAGGAGATACAGAGAGACAGGAACTGTCGATTACATGCCTCTCTCAGGCCGCCCAAGGGCTACTAGTGCAGTGGATGACCGCTACTTACGGATTATGCCCCGGAGGAACCATGACAGCAACGCCACCCTGTTGAATAATGATTTTCGTGCTGCAACAGGACGTCGTGTTACGACACAAACTGTGCACAGTAATGTGCAACTTCACTCCCGACGTCCATGGCGAGGTCCATCTTTGCAACCACGACACCATACACCGCGGTGCAGATGAGCCCAACAACATGCCGAATGGACCGCTCAGAATTGGAATCACGTTCTTTTCAACGATGAGTGTGACATATGCCTTCAGCCAGACAATCGTCGGGGACGTGTTTGGAAGCAACCCCGTCACGCTGAACGCCTTAGACACTCTGTCAAGCGAGTGCAGCAAGGTGGAGGTTCCCTGCTGTTTTGGGGTGGCATTATGTGGGGCCGACGTGGACATGGAAGGCGCCTTAACGGCTGTACGATACTTGAATGACATCCTCTGACCTATAGTGCAACCAGATCGGCAGCATAATGGCGGTGCATTCGTCTTCATGAACGACAATTCGTTCACTTATCGTGCACATCTTGTGAATGACTTCCTTAAGGATAACGACATCGCTCCACTAGAGTGGCCAGCATGTTCTCCAGACATGGACCCTATCGAATATGCCTGGGATATATTGAAAAGGGCGGTTTATGGACGACGTGACCCTCCAATCACTCTGAGGGATCTACACCGATTCGCCGTTGAGGAGTGGGACAATCTGGACCAACAGTGCTTCGATGAACCTGTGGATAGTATGTAACGACGAATAGAGGCATGCATCAATGCAAGAGGACGTGTTACTGTGTATTAGAGGTACCGGTGTGTACAGCACTCTGGAACACCATCTCTGAAGGTCTAGCTGTAAGGTGGTACAACATGCAAAGTGTGGTTTTCATGAGCGGAAATGATGTTTATGTTGATCTGTATTCGCCGGCCGCTGTGGACGAGCGGTTCTAGGCGCTTCAGCCCGGAACCGCGCTGCTGTTACGGTCGCAGGTTCGAATCCTGCCTCGGGCATGGATGTGTGTGATGTCCTTAGGTTAGTTAGGTTTAAGTGGTTCTAAATCTAGGCGACTGATGACCTCAGATTTTAAGTCCGATAGTGCATAGAGCCATTTGAACCATTCTGATCTGCATTCCAATATTCTGTACAGGTTCCGGAACTCTCGGAACCGAGGTGACGCAAACATTTTTTGATGTGTATGTTTCAGTAAAATAATGCATCCAGTTTCTGCACTCTTAACGCATTTTGAAGAAAATGACAATATTTATCTTATATAAGATGTGGAGCATTATAAACATATATTTACTAAAATGTTCATTATGAACAGAGACCGAATCGTGGCAGCAGAGTTAGCGACAAAGAAAGTCAGTGCTCTAAAATGTTGTTAAGCTATTCAACATTGTCGTGTCTCATCGAACTCCTCATTGACATTTTCCAAATAAGACAACTGACAGATGACAAAACAGCTTTCGAAAGATGTATTCGATTTACCCTGTGAAGTATAGGCATTACATGACAACAACGAAGTTAGCAAAACATTCGTATGAAAAAGCAGAGACGCTCATACTTGCTAATTAATTTTCTTAGTGGATACTCTGTTCACTGGACAATGTGTTGAAAGCATCCTGACAGACAAAAAGTAAGTACATTGCCCGACAAAAAAATACATGGAAATTGTCAATATAAGTCCACATATCAGTATGACGCTGTACGCTGTCTGGCCTGAATGCATCCACGGATTCGGTTGGGAAACGTGTCATAAAGCTGGTACATTCTCATCTGAGACAAGCTGGTTCAGAACTGTTGTAACTGGTTCTTGATATTACAAATAATGGCTCTAGGGCAGAGTTGACATCCAAGCTAGTCCAAAGCATATTGTATCGGGGACAGATCTACTCATCTTGCTGACCGCAAAAGTACATCAACGTCACGCAAACAGTTCATAGAGACTAGTGTCAATCGTGGACGGGCGTTGTCCTGTTGAAAAATGGCACCACGATACTGTCAAATGAGACGTAAGACATGAGGACTCAAGATGTTTGTGATTTATTGTTGTTTCGTCAGAGTACCATCAATCACTACCAGCTGTAATTTGAAGTGATGCTCGATGGATCTCCACAGCATAACACCAGGAGTAACACCTCTGCGGTTCTCCAAAACATTGGAAAATGGGACCGCTTCCCAGACCGCCATCACAATCGCCGACGATACTCATCCGGGGAAGTGCACAATCGAGATTTATTACTGAACAAAATGCGACGCCATTCATCAGTATTCCAATCTTCTTGGTCACTTCACAACTCCCAACGCAGTCGATTGTTTTGTGAGCTTACTAGCATCCTACCCGTGGAACGGTAAGTCTCTAGTCCAGGTGCTGCTAGTTTTCGACCAATGTGCAGGATGACAATGAATGTTACAGAGAGTCCATTATTTGTCCCCAGATCAGAACGCAGATGTGAACGGGTTGTCATGTGATTCCTTGAAAATACGGCGATCCTCCCTTTGGTGAGACGTGTTCGTCTGGAACCTCGACGACGAGTGTGTCTGCCCTCACGTTGCCATGCAGTTGGGCTACTGTCACATCTGAATGCCCAAAAAATCTCACTAAGTCACGATTCCACCACCCACACAAACGGAGAACCACAACGAGGCCTCTTTCAAACTCTGTCAGGGCTGATAACGCTTACTCACCCGTGCATGCATCATCTGCGTGTCCTTCAAAGCGGTAACTTAACATCTGACGCTGTTCACTACCATTATATATCCCACTAGGCCTGGTAACAACACTAAACTGGAACTACACTAATGTACTCTGGCGGCCGTTCTACATGTCACAGAGAAATCCAACTCCAGTAATTTACATGCCCGCCGATGTTACGTACGTGTACGAAGTTACACTGTCATCTGAGGTCTGGGTGCTTTACTGTTTTTTCATACATTGTATGTAAGGCCACACAGCTGTATAAAATTTTATGATATTTGTAAGACAATGCTGGCATTACTGATGACAAGGCAACAGGGATTTTCGTACATCCTCATAATCTCCCAAGTCACGGGCGGTATCGTTATTTCAGATAAAGCGAATAGCAGCTCTCACATTATCGATAGGCTGTGAGCAGAATTAGTGCTTATACAGGGTGGTCCATTGATAGTGACCGGGTCAAATATATCACGAAATAAGCATCAAACGAAAAACCTACAAACAACGAAACTCGTCTAGCTTGAAGGGGGAAACCGGGTGGCGCTATGGTTGGCCTGCTAGATGGCGCTGCCATAGGTCAAACGGATATCAACTGCGTTTTTTTTTTTTAATAGGAAACCCCATTTCTTATTACATATTCGTGTAGTAACTAAAGAAATATTAACGTTTTAGTTGGCCCACTTTTTTTCGCTTTGTGATAGATGGCGCTGTAATAGTCACAAACGTATACGTACGTGGTATCACGTAACATTCCACCAGTGCGGACGGTATTTGCTTCGTTATACATTACCCGTGTTAAAATGGACCGTTTGCCAATTGCGGAAAAGGTCGATATCGTGTTGATGTATGGCTATTGTGATCAAGATGCCCAACGGGCGTGTCCTATGTATGCTGCTCGGTATCCTGGACGACATCATCCAAGTGTCCGGACCGTTCGCCGGATAGTTACGTTATTTAAGGAAACAGGAAGTGTTCAGCCTCATGTGAAACGTCAACCACGACCTGCAACAAATTATGATGCCCAAATAGGTGTTTTAGCAGCTGTCGCGGCTAATCCGCACATCAGTAGGAGACAAAATGCGCGAGAATCGCGAATCTCAAGAACGTCGGTGTTGAGAATGCTACATCAACATCGACTGCACCCGTACCATATTTCTACGCACCAGGAATTGAATGACGACGACGCTGAACGTCGTGTACAGTTCTGCCACTGGGCACAAGAGAAATTACGGGGCGATGACAGATTTTTTGCACGCGTTCTATTTAGCGACGAAGCGTCATTCACCGACAACGGTAACGTAAACCGGCATAATATGCACGCACTATTGGGCAACGGAAAATCCATGATGGCTGCGACAAGTGGAACACCAGCGACCTCGGCGGGTTAATGTATGGTGCGGAATTATGAGAGGAAGGATAATTGGTCCACATTTTATCGATGGCTATCTAAATGGTGCAATGTATGCTGATTTCCTACGTAATGTTCTATCGATGTTACTACAAGATGTTTCACTGCATGATAGAATGGCGATGTACTTCCAACGTGATGGATGTCCGGCACATAACTCGCGCGCAGTTGAAGCGGTATTGAATAGCATATTTCATGACAGGTGGATTGGTCGTCGAAGCACTATACCATGGCCCACACGTTCACCGTATCTGACGTCCCCGGATTTCTTTATGTGGGGAAAGTTGAAGGATATTTGCTATCGTGATCCACCGACAACGCGTGACAACATGCGTCAGCGCATTGTCAATGCACGTGCGAACATTACGGAAGGCGAACTACTCGCTGTTGAGAGGAATGTCGTTACACGTATTGCCAAATGCATTGAGGTTGACAGACATCATTTTGAGCATTTATGTGGTATTTACAGGTAATCACGCTGTAACAGCAGGCTTTCTCAGAAATAATAAGTTCACAAAGGTACACGTATCACATTGGGACAACTGAAATAAAATGTTCAAACGTTCCTAAGTTCTGTATTTTAATTTAAAAAACCTATCTGTTACCAACTGTTCGTCTAAAATTGTGAGCCATATGTTTTGACTATTACAGAGCCATCTACCACAAAGCGAAAAAAGTGGTCCAACTAAAACATTCGTATTTCTTTACGTACTGCACGAATATGTAATAAAAATGGGGGTTCCTACTTTTAAAAAACGCAGTTGATATCCGTTTGACCTATGGCAGCGCCATCTAGCGGGCCAGCCATAGCACCATCTGGTTTCCCCCTTCAAGCTAGACAAGTTTCGTACCTTGTAGTTTTTTCGTTTGACGCTTATTTCGTGAGATATTTGGTTCGGTCACTATCAATGGACCACCCTGTATACAGCTACAGAACATTCCAGTACAACGATTCTTGATATTTGTGGATACTTCTAGAATGTATTCGAACCGAATATTGAAATTAAATTTGTACAATCCAGGTGAGTTTTGAAGTCACGACCCTCCATGTAACAGTTTAGTATCATAACCACTTAACCACGGTGCTACTCAGCTTCTTCGGCGGCATTACTCGTAATGTGGCGTTTGTTCATACAATATATGGATTGATCTGGGGAAAGAAAAAGATAAAAACATTAGAATTTTGACTTGAGTGTGCTCAGCTCTGTGATATACATACGTATAGGAAATAACAATTTGTCAGTAAGAGGAGACTTACGTGAGTGATAGGTTGCACCACACAGCTGCTGCAGACGCATTCAGGTTAATCGTTCATTAACACACATTCGTAAGTCTTGAGACTCTCCTCGGAGACAAAGTCGAAATATTTTTCATTTGCATCCCATCTATGCTACACCATCGGTCCGGTCGGTGGTAACTCAACCTTTCCTATGAGACAACCTGCAGTATATTGAAATACTACTTACGTAATGTGAGCGCACGCCTCCACCCCAGTCTGACATTTCAACTGTAACGCATATGAAATGAAGCATTAGATGACCTGCATACGATCTGGTGGGAGGGGGAGAACTGAAATCAGTGACATCGTCTTCGATATCCGCCACGAGTGGATGAGGGCAGGGATCCTCATCACTTTGAGGGCAGGCATCGTCATCACTAGCTCCATGTTGCTGCTATGGCTCATCAGCATCCCAATCCGACATTTCGGGAGGGAGAGAGATGAATCATTGATGCTCATTGGACATTCGCCATGGATGGAGGGCGGGGTGGGTGGGCTATCGTTATCTTCGTCATCAGTAGTTATAATTGAAGCACAAAAAAATATAGATTCCTGAACGATAACGTCACTTTGTAGATGGGAGAGAGAGGGGGGGGGGGGCAGGAGAATATTACCGCCTACTCATCCCCGCTACTGCATTGGTAGTACGTTCGCAAGTGCTTCTGCGAATTCTAGTAGACAAAATTACTCTGTATCTATATGCAAATAAACTGTAAGAAAAGGTGTATATGAAGCAATTCCTGGCAGGTTAGATTCTACATTATGGGAGAAAAATTAACATACACTCCTGGAAATTGAAATAAGAACACCGTGAATTCATTGTCCCAGGAAGGGGAAACTTTATTGACACATTCCTGGGGTCAGATACATCACATGATCACACTGACAGAACCACAGGCACATAGACACAGGCAACAGAGCATGCACAATGTCGGCACTAGTATAGTGTATATCCACCTTTCGCAGCAATGCAGGCTGCTATTCTCCCATGGAGACGATCGTAGAGATGCTGGATGTAGTCCTGTGGAACGGCTTGCCATGCCATTTCCACCTGGCGCCTCAGTTGGACCAGCGTTCGTGCTGGACGTGCAGACCGCGTGAGACGACGCTTCATCCAGTCCCAAACATGCTCAATGGGGGACAGATCCGGAGATCTTGCTGGCCAGGGTAGTTGACTTACACCTTCTAGAGCACGTTGGGTGGCACGGGATACATGCGGACGTGCATTGTCCTGTTGGAACAGCAAGTTCCCTTGCCGGTCTAGGAATGGTAGAACGATGGGTTCGATGACGGTTTGGATGTACCGTGCACTATTCAGTGTCCCCTTGACGATCACCAGTGGTGTACGGCCAGTGTAGGAGATCGCTCCCCAACCCTGATGCCGGGTGTTGGCCCTGTGTGCCTCGGTCGTATGCAGTCCTGATTGTGGCGCTCACCTGCACGGCGCCAAACACGCATACGACCATCATTGGCACCAAGGCAGAAGCGACTCTCATCGCTGAAGACGACACGTCTCCATTCGTCCCTCCATTCACGCCTGTCGCGACACCACTGGAGGCGGGCTGCACGATGTTGGGGCGTGAGCGGAAGACAGCCTAACGGTGTGCGGGACCGTAGCCCAGCTTCATTCAGACGGTTGCGAATGGTCCTCGCCGATACCCCAGGAGCAACAGTGTCCCTAATTTGCTGGGAAGTGGCGGTGCGGTCCCCTACGGCACTGCGTAGGATCCTACGGTCTTGGCGTGCATCCGTGCGTCGCTGCGGTCCGGTCCCAGGTCGACGGGCACGTGCACCTTCCGCCGACCACTGGGGACAACATCGATGTACTGTGGAGACCTCACGCCCCACGTGTTGAGCAATTCGGCGGTACGTCCACCCGGCCTCCCGCATGCCCACTATACGCCCTCGCTCAAAGTCCGTCAACTGCACATACGGTTCACGTCCACGCTGTCGCGGCATGCTACCAGTGTTAAAGACTGCGATGGAGCTCCGTATGCCACGGCAAACTGGCTGACACTGACGGCGGCGGTGCACAAATGCTGCGCAGCTAGCGCCATTCGACGGCCAACACCGCGGTTCCTGGTGTGTCCGCTGTGCCGTGCGTGTGATCATTGCTTGTACAGCCCTCTCGCAGTGTCCGGAGCAAGTATGGTGGGTCTGACACACCGGTGTCAATGTGTTCTTTTTTCCATTTCCAGGAGTGTATATCCTTGGCGATGTGTTCTCTCGCTACCACGGCACGCCATCCGTTGTGTATATAAACGACAATTTTCACTTACAGTTACAGTCCCATATATAGCTGCAATGTTTCTTTCTTTCCCTCTATGAACATTCACACTCAGTATTCGTAGCGCGTGGTGCTGCGTCTCACTTTGAGGAGGCTGGTTCTTTTCGAAATATGGCGATCACCGTCATCGGAAATCTAACCGGCATTCCGGTATTGTGATGGCGAATACACCTCAGATGACCTCCAACAATGATAGCAAGGATCACAGTTACATCATACAAAGGTGGCATCAAGTTACGGACCATATCGCATCGTCATGACAAACCTCCGACAATCAACGCTGGTGAGTGGTTAGAGGGTAAGATGAATATAAGTTCAATAATTTCATCATAAAATGCTGTAAATTAAAAGCGCATTCACAGAAGTTCCCTCGATGTTAGCGATTTGCTTTCAATTGCCGCGTGGGATTAGCCGAGCGATCTAACGCGCTGCAGTCATGGACTGTTTCGGCTGGTCCCGGCGGAGGCTCGAGTCCTCCCATGGGCATGGGTGTGTGTGTTTGTCCTTGGGATGATTTAGGTTAAGTAGTGTGTAAGCTTAGGGACTGATGACCTTAGCAGTTAAGTCCCATAAGATTTCACACACATTTTTCTTTCAATTCATATTCATCACTTGTATCCCTTACACTTTATCGGGAATGAAAAAAGTTCTTCGTTCTCTTAGCTTTAGATATATGAAGTTTACAACACGCAAAAATCGTACATATGTTGGTATGCTTATGACAATCCAACATGTCACCTTTCTTCTGGGTCCCAGTAAGTGAAGTAGGACCACACCAAGTAAATAGTGCACTGTCCAGTGCCCATAGAAGAATCGGGTTTACTGCAGCTTTACTTTATTATTTATGTACTTTGCCTAGAGCTCAATGTACAGTGATATTAAATGAATCTGAGCAAATTTTCCCAAAATATAGCTAAATTGTTGCGGTCTTCACTCCGAAGACGCTCTCTATGCTACCATTCCCCTTTCCCCATATGCGATATAAAACTTCGATATGTTACCTCTTGAAACACATCGGCCACCTTGGTTAGGAAAGCACCCACCATACGAGCACCAATAATTTGACCACGTCTCAATTCACTTAGCTCAGTTGTAATGCACTCTCGGGTACACAGAATACTGTCCTGACCACGACTGACTCTTGCCATGTTTTGAGGACATTGCACAGATGCTGTTCGTAGTTCACTCCCGTGGATGACTCCATTTGGAGCCTACATACCGTATTCCATTTAAAATTTTGTATCGTCCGATACTAAATTGACGATCTCTTCTTGGAGCTCAGTTATAACATATATTTGTTTTCTCTGCCCAACTGAGTTAAATACCACCTCGCTAGCTACTCGATCTACTCATCCAAAATTCAGCATTCTTCTGCAGCACCGCAAACAAATAAGCTTTTTGTCCGAACTGCTCGAATTATGTGATTGTAATTTACTGAGGAATGGTAGTAATCGTAGCCCCCCCCCCAAAAAAAAAACACACACACACAGCGAATCCCATGAAATCTACAGTGGATTTCGTGTAATACTGTGGTTACTTTCAATGGTGGCAGATTAGAAACAAGGGAATTATCAGAAAGTCTTTGAAGACTGATCCATCAAGTAAACTCAAACAGTACACTATTCACACACACATAGACTATTTTGGCTTACAGAAGCCGATTTTCTCAGCACACAGATTCACAAAAAGAAAAAAATGGTTTCCCACGTAAAATTCGGCAAACTAGTTCCCAATCCAAGCGTCTTTCTCTCTCCGGATGATGCGTATGTTTCTTCACTTTGTATGGATTGCGGAAAAACCCTCTCACACCAACCACTTTTTTTGCTCTAGCACCTATCACCATATATTGTGCCTCTCCAGAGCTCTTTTTTAAAAATGCCGTCTTCCGCCCTACCTATTAATCTCATTCAAAAATAAAATATACTAGTACGTATAGTCAAAGGAATATTAGTGATCCTCATGCATATTACAGGTACTGGAGTCGATGAGGTCCTCGTATTCGTGCAGGAGTTAATGGAGACGGTGGAGAAGGGTTAGATTGACACTGTCCTACAATATGCACAAATGAAGTATCTCGATGATCTTATTGATTTCATATTAATGGTAATCGAGGGGGTTGAGGAGGCAGAGGAGAATTCAGAGTAGAAAGAGACATAAGTACGCTTTTCTTATGCTATTTGTAACTTCTCACCCTGAATTTTTTTATAAAATCGTTATTTCTTATATGCACATATATCATATAGTTGAGCACTTCCAGATCGTGTCATGGTTATTCAGTACAGCGTCCTAATGATCAAACCTTTCTCTTTCCCCAGATACAACCACATATTGTACGAGAAAACGCCACATGTTGAGTAACAAGGCACAAGAGAATGGTCGGTGTTTAATCTAGCTCCAACCTACGAAAAGAAGAAGTCTTTTTGTCTATGCGGCTGAATTATTGTTTGTAGTTTCCACTCCTAGCTCATAAGTATCTAATACAATTTCCATATACTCCAACTTGCAAAGGGGTAGAGTTTCTTCATATACACTCCTGGAAATGGAAAAAAGAACACATTGACACCGGTGTGTCAGACCCACCATACTTGCTCCGGACGCTGCGAGAGGGCTGTACAAGCAATGATCACACGCACGGCACAGCGGACACACCAGGAACCGCGGTGTTGGCCGTCGAATGGCGCTAGCTGCGCAGCATTTGTGCACCGCCGCCGTCAGTGTCAGCCAGTTTGCCGTGGCATACGGAGCTCCATCGCAGTCTTTAACACTGGTAGCATGCCGCGACAGCGTGGACGTGAACCGTATGTGCAGTTGACGGACTTTGAGCGAGGGCGTATAGTGGGCATGCGGGAGGCCGGGTGGACGTACCGCCGAATTGCTCAACACGTGGGGCGTGAGGTCTCCACAGTACATCGATGTTGTCGCCAGTGGTCGGCGGAAGGTGCACGTGCCCGTCGACCTGGGACCGGACCGCAGCGATGCACGGATGCACGCCAAGACCGTAGGATCCTACGCAGTGCCGTAGGGGACCGCACCGCCACTTCCCAGCAAATTAGGGACACTGTTGCTCCTGGGGTATCGGCGAGGACCATTCGCAACCGTCTCCATGAAGCTGGGCTACGGTCCCGCACACCGTTAGGCCGTCTTCCGCTCACGCCCCAACATCGTGCAGCCCGCCTCCAGTGGTGTCGCGACAGGCGTGAATGGAGGGACGAATGGAGACGTGTCGTCTTCAGCGATGAGAGTCGCTTCTGCCTTGGTGCCAATGATGGTCGTATGCGTGTTTGGCGCCGTGCAGGTGAGCGCCACAATCAGGACTGCATACGACCGAGGCACACAGGGCCAACACACGGCATCATGGTGTGGGGAGCGATCTCCTACACTGGCCGTACACCACTGGTGATCGTCGAGGGGACACTGAATAGTGCACGGTACATCCAAACCGTCATCGAATCCATCGTTCTACCATTCCTAGACCGGCAAGGGAACTTGCTGTTCCAACAGGACAATGCACGTCCGCATGTATCCCGTGCCACCCAACGTGCTCTAGAAGGTGTAAGTCAACTACCCTGGTCAGCAAGATCTCCGGATCTGTCCCCCATTGAGTATGTTTGGGACTGGATGAAGCGTCGTCTCATGCGGTCTGCACGTCCAGCACGAACGCTGGTCCAACTGAGGCGCCAGGTGGAAATGGCATGGCAAGCCGTTCCACAGGACTACATCCAGCATCTCTACGATCGTCTCCATGGGAGAATAGCAGCCTGCATTGCTGCGAAAGGTGGATATACACTGTACTAGTGCCGACATTGTGCATGCTCTGTTGCCTGTGTCTATGTGCCTGTGGTTCTGTCAGTGTGATCATGTGATGTATCTGACCCCAGGAATGTGTCAATAAAGTTTCCCCTTCCTGGGACAATGAATTCACGGTGTTCTTTTTTCAATTTCCAGGAGTGTAGTTATAGAAAAAACATGTCTTACTGCCATTAACGTACGCAGCCAGTTATAGTAATTCAGGTGGTAATGAATCTATTCCACCTATAGATTTAAGTATATACTTATAAATTAAGAGGAGATTGCTAACACAGAGAATATGGGTATTACACATAGGTGCTATATTTTTAGCTGGGGAAACATTTTTTCTCCCTTTATCCAGGATAGCGTTTAAAGTGTCGTAGCACACCTCGAAATTCTATATGTTGAGATGGATAAACATAAAATTTGCATTTCAAAATTGTAACACACCCTATAGTCCACTGTAGAACATGACTGAAGGTCTGAATGTGAAAGATGTGGTTGAGGACTTGATATTAAGTGATATTTCAGCAGCAGCAAGGTTTGGTACAATCTCCGACATCACTTACCAAACTTTGTGGTGTTTGTTTAGCATTTATACGCCCCCCATCACATTAATGTGACTACCTGTCATTATCCTGAATAATCACCTCTGGCAATGCGAATGTGCAGGAAGAGAGTCAATGGCATTATGGAAGGCACCGATAGGGATGTGGAGTCATGCCGACTCCTGTACAATCGGCATCTGCGCAAGGGCTCTCGGTTGAGGACCCATGGCGCAAACAGCACGATGGAAGTGGTCCAAAATATTCTCGTTTACGTTTTAATCCGGGGAGTTTGGTGGTCAGGGTAATTTGGTAAACTCATCCTGAGGCTCTTAGAACCCCACACATTCAGTGCGAGCTGTGTGACACGTTGCATTGTCCTGCTGGGAGATACCATCGTGCCGAAAAGAAAACAAATTCCATGTAGCGGTGGAAAGTCACGGAAGCATTCGCCGACAATGACGCTCCCTCCTCCGGGCTGGACCTTTCTCACGATTGTTGCACGGCCGCACTTGCTAACTGCCATCTGACCGATGGAGCATAAAACGTCATTCAACAGGAAATATTACCTGTCGTTAGTGGACGTATAGTTGCTGTACTGGCATGCAAATTCCAGCCTTCATCGCCAGTGAACAGTATCAGCATGGGTGCGTGAATCAGGCGCATGCTGCGGAGGCCCATACGCAGCAACGTTCGTTGAACGGTCGCTAAGGAGATACGTTGCGTGGTGTCACCGCCAGACACCACACTTGCTAGGTGGTAGCCTTTAACTCGGCCGCGGTCCGTTAGTATACGTCGGACCCGCGTGTCGCCACTGTCAGTGATTGCAGACCGAGCGCCGCCACACGGCAGGTCTAGAGAGACTTCCTAGCACTCGCCCCAGTTGTACAGCCGACTTTGCTAGCGATGGTTCACTGACAAATTACGCTCTCATTTGCCGAGACGATAGTTAGCATAGCCTTCAGCTACGTCATTTGCTACGACCTAGCAAGGCGCCATTATCAATTGCTATTTATCTTGTGATGCATGTACCGTCAAGACAGATGTTCACCAATTATTGATTAAAGTTAATTATTCCAGAAGCTACGTACTATTTTTACTACTATAAAGACCTTGTCATTTTCCAGACCTCACGCTAGCCTGCGTGAGCTTTAACGCGTGCCTTTCGGCTTCACCTCATAGTGGCTTGGCTGTCTTGCCAAGTCACAACACGTTGGTAGCTGCTTGGTTCATCTGAGTGGTCAGCTGCTCAACAAGTAAGAGTACGAGAGGGTGCAGATTTCTTCCAAACAGCACTTGCAAGACATCCCAGATATGCCCAATAACGTTCATGTCTGGGGAGTTTGGTGGCCAGTGGAAGTGTTTAAACTCACAAGGGTGTTCCAGGAGCCACACTGTAGCACTTCTGGACGTGTGGGGTGTCGCATTGTGCTGCTGGAATTGCCCAAGACCGTCGGAATGCACAATGGACATGAATGGATGCAGCTGATCAGACAGGATGCTTAAGTACGTGTCACCTTTCAAAGTCGTATCTATACGTATCAGGGGCCCCATATCACTCCAACTGCACAAGCCCCACACCGCTATAGAGCCTCCACCAGATTGAACAGTCCGCTGCTGACATGCAGGGTCCATGGATTCATGAGGTTTGTCTCCAAACCCGTACACGTCCATCCGCTCGATGCAATTTGATACGAGACTCATCCGACCAGGCAACATGTTTCCAGTCGTCAACAGTCCAATGTCGGTGTTGAGACGCACCCAGGCGAGTAAAATGGTTCAAATGGCTCTGAGCACTATGGGACTCAACTGCTGAGGCCATAAGTCCCCTAGAACTTAGAACTACTTAAACCTAACTAACCTAAGGACAACACACACATCCATGCCCGAGGCAGGATTCGAACTTGCGACCGTAGCGGTCGCGCGGTTCCAGACTGTAGCGCCAGAACCGCTCGGCCACCAGCGGCCGGCTCCAGGCGAGTAGTAAAGCTTTGTGTCGTGCAGTCATCAAGGATACACGAGTGGACCTTCGGTTCCGAAAGCCCATAGTCATGATGTTTCGTTGAATGGTTCGCACGCTGACACTTGTTGATGGTCCAGCAATGAAATATGCAGCAATTTTTGGAAGGGTTTCGCTTCTGTCACGTTGAACGATTCTCTTCAGACTTTGTTGGTCCCATTCTTGCAGGATCTTTTTCCGGGCGCAGCGATGTCGGAGATTTGATGTTTCATCGGATTCCTGATGTTCAAGGCACACTCGTGAAATGGTTGTACGGGAAAATCCCCACTTCATTGCTACTTCGGAGACGCTGTGTCCCATCGCTCGGGCGCCGACTATAACACCACATTCAAACACACTTAAATATTGATAACCTACCATTGAAGCAGCAGTAACCGATCTAACAACTGCGCCAGACACTTTTTGTCTTATATAGGCGTTGCCGACGGCAGTGCCGTATTATGCCTGTTTAAATATCTTTGTATTTGAATACGCATGCCTATTCGTTTCTTTGGTGTTTCAGTGTATATGGAATGACGAAAGTTGTACAATATACAGACAGGTTCGCATACGCCCCTGTTTTAAAGCAGTCATCGACTGCGGTCAGTTCCGACGTCATATAGAAAACGTCTCTAAAATTATTACTCCAATTCTTCATGAGCAACGTAGGCAATACATGTTAAACACTTACCTGATGTTTGTTAATTGGGTTATGGGGGAATAGAAGGATAAACACAAGTTTTTATTATTATTACTATTTTTCTGCGCTGGGTCACAGACAACAAGTCACGAGAATCATTCGCCCAGGTATTATATGGTTGTCAATAGAGACATTTCATTTTTCACATCGACTACGATCACAATGCAGCAACACTCGAATACACAAACTTCGGACGAATTCAAACCAGTTCATTTTCTTCGTTGAAATCGACGAACGTGAACTGTGAGAAGATGCTAAATTTTAGGCAAAGAGAGTAGTTTGTGACATTCTGAGGAATATATGGGGTGAAATTGCAGCTTTCTTGGAGAGCATATGTGTGTAAAATTTTTATCGGAAATTTTAAGTCCTATATTACAGACTAAAAAAGAATTTTTTTCAAATTGGAAGGGTCACATATCTTATAATTACAGTCACTGCAGTGAATCTTTTTTTGTTGTGGTAGGTGGGTATTAGCTGTCTACAAATTATTGATACTGCTTATTGGCGATTTTGTGTGCGATGATTCTGTTATCATGGTTATCAAATGTGATGTACCGTATGTGATTGAACTTTTCCGTGCGTTATGCGTTAGTAGCACCTTATTATAAAATTTATGTTTATCTTTATGAGTGACATAAGTCTGATTCATTATCTGAAGTTGTGCAGATAGTTATTAAGCCTGAGAACGTTTCTAGCTCTCTTCATGAAATTTGTCTGATCCATCCAGTAACTGAGGATAGTGTATAGTACTCAACAACGTCTTTTCAAGAAAGATAACTCGAAGAGTGATATAGCAGCATATACAAAAGCTTGATGATAGAGCTGGTTACACTACTTATCTTAAAGATGTATTGTTGTTCACACGTTATCACAAAGTGAGCCTCTTTAGCCAGAGTGGGTCTAAGATGGAGCTACGTCGACATTCAACCCTTGAATCAGTGCCGCATTGTAGTTCAACAACGATATGTGAAGCATTGTGGCAGGACATATTAAATATAGAACATATGATGCGAAGTTGGCTTCCTTCGATGGTTTTCTGTCAGCTGTTATCAGCGTCCGGACAAATTATGCAAGGTTGGATTCTTCTATATCCGTGATGAAGATCAAACTGCATGCTTTCACTGTGGAGGAGGGTTAGATGTTGCGAAGAAACATATGGTCCACAGATCTAACGTGCTACATGGCTTTCCAAGTGCCTGCTCGCAATTGCAGTAAATGGTTAAGATTTTGTGGATGATATTTGCCGGAACAGAGACGAGAAAATCACTGCAAGGCATGTGACTGCGAGAGCTTCCTGCACCAACCATCTATGTAAAATATGCTTTCAGGAAGTAGTGGGATTGATGCTCATCCCTTGTGGGTTCATCGTTATTTGTGTTAAATGCGGTTTTCTGCTTTTCTAGTGTGCTGTGTGCCAGAGACTTGTTTCAGCTATAGTAAGAGCAGTTTTAGTAGTAACTGTCTTTTTTTTCTATGAGTGTTGTGAAGAAACCCGAGTAACCTGCATCTATTCACTTGGAGACATAATAACAAACACGTTAATGTTAGGTATCAATTCTCAGTCGGGCAAATACAATATTCTCATGAGTTTATATACATACTCGTAGGATCGTTCTCCATGAACGTTTTCCGTGTGTGAAACTAAATTAAAAAATTAATATGAGACGTGACTCGACACTATCATTACAGTGTATGTCACCCTCTTCCCATACTAGATTAAATGCTTGATGCGACGATGACTGTTTTTCTTTTCCTCCATCGCACTGGATGCTGATGAGTATCCCATAAGTAGACCGATGATCAACGCATTGCTAGAGAGCTAGAACAACGCATTTTCCTTTGGCAAGTATTCATATTTATTACATTGTCACAATTCTACATCTACATCCATACTCCGAAAGCCACCTGACGGGATGTGGCGGAGGGTACTTTGAGTACCTCTATCGGTTCTCCCTTCTATTCCAGTCTCGTATAGTTCGTGCAAAGAAAGATTGTCGGTATGCCTCTGTATGGGCTCTAATCTCTCTGATTTTATCCTCATGGTCTCTTCGCTAGATATACGTAGGAGAGAGCAATATACTGCTTGACTCCTCGGTGAAGGTATGTTCTCGAAACTTTGACAAAAGCCCGTACCGAGCTACTGAGCGTCTCTCCCGCAGAGTCTTCCACTGGAGTTTATCTATCATCTCCGTAACGCTTTCGCGATTACTAAATGATCCAGTAACGAAATGCGCTGAACTCCGTTGGATCTTCTTTATCTCTTCTATCAACCCTATCCGGTACGGATCCCACACTGGTGAGCTATATTCAAGCAGTGGGCGAACACGTTACTGTAACCTACTTCCTTTATTTCGGATTGCATTTCCTTAGGATTCTTCCAATAAATCTCAGTCTGGCATCTGCTTTACCGACGAACAACTTTATATGATCACTCCATTTTAAATCTCTCCTAATGCCTACTCCCAGATAATTTGTGGAATTAACTGCTTCCAGTTGCTGACCTGCTATATTGTAGCTAAATGATAAAGGATCTTTCTTTCTATGTATTCGCAGCACATTACACTTGTCTACATTGAGATTCAATTGCCATTCCCTGCACCATGCGTCAATTCGTTGCAGATCCTGGTGTATTTCAGTATATTTTCCCTTGTTACAACCTCTCGATATACTAAAGCATCATCCGCAAAAAGCCTCAGTGAACTTCCGATGTTATCCACAACGTCATTTATGTATATTGTGAATAGCAACGGTCCTACGACTCTCCCCTGCCGCACACCTGAAATAACTCTTACTACGGAAGACCTCTCCATTGAGAATGACATGCTGCGTTCTCTTATCTAGGAACTCTTCAATCCAATCACACAATTGGTCCGATAGTCCATGTGCTCTTACTTTGTTCATTAAACGACTGTGGGGAACTGTATCGAACGCCTTGCGGAAGTCAAGAAACGCGGCATCTACTTGGGAACCCGTGTCTATGGCCCTCTGAGTCTCGTAGACGAATAGTGCGAGCTGGGTTTCACACGACCGTCTTTTTCGAAACCCATGCTGATTCCTAAAGAGTAGATTTCTAGTTTTCAGAAAAGTCATTATACTCGAACATAATACGTGTTCCAAAATTCTACAACTGATAGACGTTAGAGATATAGGTCTATAGTTCTGCACATCTGTTCGACGTCCCTTCTTGAAAACGGAAATGACCTGTGCCCTTTTCCAATCCTTCTTCTCGATACCTACGGTACACCGCTGCAAGAAGGGGGCAAGTTCCTTCGCGTACTCTGCGTAAAATCGAACTGATATACCATCAGGTCCAGCGGTCTTTCATCTTTTGAGCGATTTTAATTGTTTTTCTATCCCTCTGTCATCTATTTCAATATCTACCATTTTGTCATCTGTGCGACAATCTAGAGAAGGAACTACAGTGCAGTCTTCCTCTGCGAAACAGCTTTGGAAAAAGCATTTAGTATTTCGGCCTTTAGTCTGTCATCCTCTGTTTCAGAACCATTTTGGTCACAGAGTGTCTGGACATCTTGTTTAGATTCACCTACCGCTTTGACATAAGACCAAAATTTCTTAGGATTTTCTGCCAACTCAGTACATAGAACTTTACTTTCGAATTCATTGAACGTCTCTCGCATAGCCCTCCTCACACTACATTTCGCTTCGCGTAATTTTTGTTTGTCTGCAAGGCTTTGGCTATGTTTATGTTTGCTGTGAAGTTCCCTTCGCTTCCGCAGCAGTTTTCTAACTCGGTTATTGTACCATGGTGGCTCTTTTCCATCTCTCACGATCTTGCTTGGCATATACTCATCTAATGCATATCGTACGTTGGTTTTGAACTTAATCCACTGATCCTCAACACTATCTGCACTTGAGACAAAACTTTTGTGTTGATCCGTCAGCCCGCATCTCGTGGTCGTGCGGTAGCGTTCTCGCTTCCCACGCCCGGGTTCCCGGATTCGATTCCCGGCGGGGTCAGGGATTTTCTCTGCCTCGTGATGGCTGGGTGTTGTGTGCTGTCCTTAGGTTAGTTAGGTTTAAGTAGTTCTAAGTTCTAGGGGACTTATGACCACAGCAGTTGAGTCCCATAGTGCTCAGAGCCATTTGAACCATTTTTTTTTTTTTTGATCCGTGAAGTAGTCCGAAATCTGATTGTTGTCACTTTTACTAAACAGTAAAAATCTTCCTACCTTTTAATATTTCTATTTACGGCTGAAATCATCGATGCAGTAACCGCTTTATGATCGCTGATTCCCTGCTCTGCGTTAATTGTTTCAAATAGTTCGGATCTGTTTGTCACCATAAAGTCTAATATGTTATCTCCACGAGTCGGTTCTCTGTTTAACTGCTCAAGGTAGTTTTCAGATAATGCACTTGAAAAAAAAATTCACTGGATTCTTTGTCCCTGCCGCCCGTTATAAACGTTTGAGTCTCCCAGTCTATATCCGGCAAATTAAAATCTCCACCCAGAACTATAACATGGTGGGGAAATCTACTCGAAATATTTTCCAAATTTTCCTTCAGGTGCTCTGCCACAACAGCTGTTGAGCCAGGGGGCCTATAGAGACATCCAATTACCATGTTTGAGCCGTGGCCTTCAACCAAATTATTTCACATTTCGATACTATTGCACTTTTTATCGCTATAAACACGCCTCCCCCTTCACTGTTCAGCCTGTCTCTGAAGTATACATTCCAGTCTGAGTTTAGAATTTCATTACTGTTTACATCTGGTTTCAGCCAACTTTCTGTCCCTAGTACTATGTGGGCATTGTGTCCGTTTATTAATGAGAGCAGTTCTGGGACCCTTCTATAGACGCTCCTGCAGATTACTATTATCACATTAATATTGTTATTTCCTGCTCCGTTTTGCCTACTATTACCTTGTCGCGTCTCAGGAGGCGTCTTGTCGGACCTAGGGAGGGAATTCTCTAACCTAAAAAACCCACATGTGCACTCCTCACGTACTCCGCTACCCTTGCAGCCGCTTCCTGCGTGTAGTGCACGCCTGACCGATTCACGGGGATCCTACATTTCTCCATCCGATAGCGGAGGTCGAGAAATTTGCACCCCAGATCTCCGCAGAATCGTCTGAGCCTCTGGTTTAAGCCTTCCACTAGGCTCCAAACCAGAGGACCGCAATCGGTTCTGGGAACGATACTACAAATAGTTAGCTCATATTCCGCCCCGCGAGCGAGGCTTTCCGCCTTTACCAACTCCGCCAACCGCCTGTATGAACTAAGGATGACCTCTGAACCCAGACGGCAGGAGTCAATGGCGCCGACATGAGCAACAATTTGCAGTCGGGTGCACCCAGTGCTCTCTATCGCCGCCGGCAGGGTCTCCTCCACATCTCGGATGAGACCCCCTGGCAAGCAGACAGAGTGAACACTGGCCTTCTTCCCCAGTACATTGGGGATCAAAAACTAACTCTGATGTCTTACTGTGCTTGAAATACACGTAATAATAATTAGAGAGATGGATCAAAGTTTCCCGGTAGGGTTTGCAAAACATTCCTGTTCCTCTCTCCGCCTCTAGACTGTAGGCACTGATGCATATAAAATCATCGTTAATATACATCTATGTGATTACTCTGCTATTCACAATAATCTGCCTGACAGAGGGTTCAATGAACCACCTTCAAGCTGTCTCTCTGCCGTTCCATTCTCCAACGGCGCGATGGAAAAACGATCACTTAAATTTTTTCTGTGCGTGATGATCACTTCTCACTGTGTAGGTGGGTGCCAACAAAATGTTTTCGTAATCGGAGGAGAAAACCGGTGATCGAAATTTCATGAGAAGATGCCGTTGCAACGAAAACCGCCTTTGTTTTAATGATTACCACTTCAATTTACGCATCATGTCTGTGGCACTATCTCACCAATTTCGCGATAATACAAAACGATCTGACCTTCTATGAACTGTTTCGATGTCATCCGTCAGTCCCATCTGATGCGGATCCCACACCGCACAGCAATACTTCAGAACGGGGCGGACAAGCTTGGCGTAAGCAGTCTCTTTAGTAGACTTGTTGCACCTTCAAAGTGTTCCACCAATGAATCGCAGTCTCTGATTTTCTCTACTACAACATTATATATGTGATCGTTTCAATTTAGGTTACTTGTAATTGTAATCCCTATGTATTTAGTTGAATTTACAGTCTTCAGATTGGTGTGACTAATCGGGTAATCGAAATTAACTGATTTCTTTTAGTATTCATGTTAATAACTTCACGCTTCTCTTAATTCAGTGTCAATTGCCACTTTTCACACCATGCAGATATCTTATCTAAATCATTTTGCAATTCGTTTTGGTGATCTGATGACTTTAGAAAACTGTAAATGACAGCATCATCTGCAAACAATCTAATACGGCTACTCAGATTGTCTCCTGTGTCGTTAATGTAGAACAGGAACAATAGAGGACCTATAACACTTCCTTGGGGAACGACGAATATTACTACTGTTTTACTCGATGATTTTCCATGTATTACTACCAATTGTGACCTTTCTGACAGAATATCAGGAATCCAGTCGCACAACTGAGGCGATATTCCATAGGCACGCAGTTTGGTTAGAAGACGCTTGTGAGGAACGGTGTCGAAAGCCTTCTAGAAACCTAAAAATATGGAATCAATTTGACGTTCCCTGTCGGTATCACTCATTACTTCATCATTTTCTGTCGGTATCACTCATTACTTCCTTCTTAATAAAACATCACAGCCACTATCTACAGGCCGGCCGGTGTGGCCGTGCGGTTCTAGGCGCTTCAGTCTGGAACCGCGTGACCGCTCCGGTCGCAGGTTCGAATCCTGCTTCGGGCATGGATGTGTGTGATGTCCTTAGGTTAGTTAGGTTTAAGTAGTTCTAAGTTCTAGGGGACTGATGACCACAGATGTTAAGTCCCATAGTGCTCAGAGCCATTTGAACCACTATCTACAGGATGGGGTTCAGAGGAGAAGACAATTTTGTGTGAAAATATTGTTTCTTTTTGTTTTTTGACGCATCAGTAAAATCATACATCGAGCGCAGCAATTCATCATCTTCAGAAAGGAGTGGTGATGTTAGGAATAGTTCAAATGTTCAAATGTGTGTGAAATCTTATTGGCCTTAACTGCTAAGGTCATCAGTCCCTAAGCTTACATACTGTTGTTGTTGTGGTCTTCAGTCCTGAGACTGGTCTGATGCAGCTCTCCATGCTACTCTATCCTGTGCAAGCTTCTTCATCTCCCAGTACCTACTGCAGCCTACATCCTTCTGAATCTGCTTAGTGTATCCATCTCTTGGTCTCCCTCTACGATTTTTACCCTCCACGCTGCCCTCCAATACGAAATTGGTGATCCCTTGATGCCTCAGAACATGTCCTATTAAACCGATCCCTTCTTCTAGTGAAATTGTGCCACTAACTCCTCTTCTCCCCAATTCTGTTCAATACCTCATCATTAGTTATGTGATCTACCCATCTAATCTTCAGCATTCTTCTGTAGCATCACATTTCGAAAGCTTCTATTCTCTTCTTGTCTAAACTATTTATCGTCCATGTTTCACTTTCATACATGGCTACACTCCATACAAATACTTTCAGAAACGACTTCCTAACACCTATATCTATACTCGATGTTAACAAATTTCTCTTCTTCAGAAACGCTTTCCTTGCCATTGCCAGTTTACATTTTATATCCTCTCTATTTCGACCATCACCAGTTATTTTGCTCCCCTAATAGCAAAACCCATTTACTACTTTAAGTGTCTCATTTCCTAAACTAATTCCCTCAGCATCACCCGACTTAATTCGACTACATTCCAATATCCTCATTTTGCTTTTGTTGATGTTCATCTTATACCCTCCTTTCAAGACACTATCCATTCCGTTCAACTGCTCTTCCAAGTCCTTTGCTGTCTCAAAGTTTTTATTTCTTCTTCATGGATTTTAATACCTACTCCGAAATTTTCTTTTGTTTCCTTTACTGCTTGCTTAATATACAGATTGAATAGCATCTGGGAGAGGCTACAACCCTGTCTCACTCCCTTCCCAACCACTGCTTCCCTTTCATGTCCCTCGACTCTTATAACTGCCATCTGATTTCTGTACAAATTGTAAATAGCCTTTCGCTTCCTGTATTTTCCCCCTGCCACCTTCAGAATTTGAAAGAGAGTATTCCAGCCAACATTGTCAAAAGCTTTCTCTAAGTCTACAAATGCTAGAAACGTAGGTTTGCCTTTCCTTAATCTTTCTTCTAAGATAAGTCGTAGGGTCAGTATTGCCTCACATGTTCCAACATTTCTACGGCATCCAAACTGAACTTCCCCGAGGTCGGCTTCTACCAGTTTTTCCATTCGTCTGTAAAGAATTCGCGTTAGAATTTTGCTGCTGTGACTTATTAAACGGATAGTTCGGTAATTTTCCAATCTGTCAACACATGCTTTCTTTGGGATTGGAATCATTATATTCTTCATGAAGTCTGACGGAATTTCGCCTGTCTCATACATCTTGCTCACCAGATGGTAGAGTTTTGTCATGACTGGCTCTCCCAAGGCTGGCAGTAGTTCTAATGAAATATTGTCTACTCCCGGGGCCTTGTTTCGCTCAGGTCTTTCAGTGCTCTGTCAAACTCCTCACGCAGTATCATATCTCCCATTTCATCTTCATCTACCTCCTCTTCCATTTCCATAATATTGTCCTCAAGAACATCGCCCCTGTATAGACCCTCTATATACTCCTTACACCTTTCTGCTTTCCCTTCTTTGCTTAGAACTGGGTTTCCATCTGAGCTCTTGATGTTCATGCAAGTGGTTCTCTTTTCTTCAAAGGTCTCTTTAATTTTCCTGTAGGCAGTATCTATCTTACCCTCGTGAGATAAGCCTCTACATCCTTACATTTGTCCTCTAGCCATCCTTGCTAACCTATTTTGCACTTCCTGTCGATCTCATTTTTGAGACGTTTGTATTCCTTTTTGCCTGCTTCACTTACTGCATTTTTATATTTTCTCCTTTCATCAATTAAATTCAGTATCTCTTCTGTTATCCAACGATTTCTACTAGCCCTCGTCTTTTTACCTACTTGATCCTCTGCTGCCTTCACTATTTCATTCCTCAAAGCTACCCATTCTTCTTCTAATGTATTTCTTTCCCCCATTCCTGTCAATTGTTCCCTTATGCTCTCCCTGAAACTCTGTACAACCTCTGGTTTTTTCAGTTTGTCCAGGTCCCATCTCCTTAAATTCCCACCTTTTTGCAGTTTCTTCAGTTTTAATCTACAGTTCATAACCAATAGATTGTGGTCAGAGTGCACATCTGCCCCTGGAAATGTCTTACAATTTAAAATCTGGTTCCTAAATCTCTGTCTTACCATTATATAATCTATCTGAAACCTTTTAGTATCTCCAGGGTTCTTCCATGTATACAACCTTCTTTCATGATTCTTGAACCAAGTGTTCGCTATGGTTAAGTTATGCTCTGTGCAAAATTCTACCAGGCGGCTTCCTCTTTCATTTCTTAGCCCCAATCCATATTCACCAACTACGTTTCCTTCTCTTCCTTTCCCTACTGTCGAATTCCAGTCACCCATGACTATTAAATTTTCGTCTCCCTTCACTACCTGAATAATTTCTTTTATCTCATCATACATTTCATCAATTTCTTCAGCATCTGCAGAGTTAGTTGGCATATAAACTTGTACTACTGTAGTAGGTTTGGGCTTCGTGTCTATCTTGGCCACAATAATGCGTTCACTATGCTGTTTGTAGTAGCTTACCCGCACTCCTATTTTTTATTCATTATTAAACCTACTCCTGTATTACCCCTATTTGATTTTGTATTTATAACCCTGTATTCACCTGACCAAAACTCTTGTTCCTCCTGCCACCGAACTTCACTAATTCCAACTACATCTAACTTTAACCTATCCATTTCCCTTTTTAAATTTTCTAACCTACTTGCCCGATTAAGGGATCTGACATTCCACGCTCTGACCCGTAGAACGCCAGTTTTCTTTCTCCTGATAACGACCCCTCTTGAGTAGTCCCCGCCCGGAGATCCGAATGGGGGACTATTTTACCTCCGGAATATTTTACCCAAGAGAACTCCATCACACACTACTTAACCTAAATTATCCTAAGGACGAACAAACACACCTATGCCCGAGGGAGGACTCGAACCTCCGCCAGGATCAGCCGGTTGGGAATAGTTGTGCCACCGGACAGTCAAAGCTACGTCCCCTGCACATACGCATCTCTTCATTGCTGGGTAACGTGAAAAGACTATCACTATCATGTCTTTCCGCTCTCGACGTGTTCACCGCTACTTCTAGGGTGATAGAAGAGAATGACTTGGTGGCCACTTCAGTAAAGGTATGAAATTCCTGTAAAACTGCCAATTGCCTCGGGAAGCCCCCAAGGTGATGCATCTACACACCTTTCTGGTGCACTGCAGTTATTTGCTGAACAATTTTCCTATTTATAATTCTTTTGATTGTTGGGTAACCCCAATAAACTCTCATATACTCTCCCATTATCATGTTTTCCAGTCTTGTTGAAGGCAACTGTGAATACATTCCTTCGATGGATGCTGGCAGGAAATACAGTTGTCAAAGTTCTTCCTACTCGACACACGTGCATCGTCAACTGAGCACACGTGCAAAGAGCTAACGGATGATGGAATTATCTTCACTGTTGTTTATATAATCCCCTTTTTGTAATATAAATCATATATATGCGTTCTTAAACTGCATAAAAAAGTAACGAAGTGTTGTCAGTAAAAGGGGGGTATTCTCATAACTTTGACTTTTTGCCTGTGGTACGACACACTTAAGAACTGCAATGGTAATATCACGAAGAAGGAACCACTTCACCTTTTGTCTTGTAAACAGCATGTGCTCTAGAGATCAATCTATGCATGGCAGCTATTAATTTTCAACATTCGCTAGTAGAATTTTTTCACCGTCAAGTAGAACGGTGCGTTATTTAATCGTGTGCTTGATAGTTTATTTGTCCTTGACATTACTTAAGCTGGCGAAACACGTATAAGACCTCAGCCGGGAGGCCGGTTCATGACACATCTCATGTATGCGTATCAGCGCCTGTGCTATGTCTCCTGCTCCAGCTGACGAGTCTGGTATCATATCGTTCTGCCACGCACCTTGTGTGTGTCGTTTCATAGACACAGACGCATGGTACTGTGTGTCTGATGAACAATTGCGACAGCGTACTATTGTTTAACAAAAAAGAAACGTTATGACGGAATCCCACTGCAGTGCGTTATTTATAGCAAGTAATTCGGTTACTTTGACAGTTTATTTCGAATGCATTTTTTTTTCTTTGGCTCTCGGCATTGCTGCTGTAGAAGCATGGGATGGTTGCTGACTGCGTGGCTCAGACATCGGTGATCCGTGGGTGTCCTAACCAAGGTCATCGTGACCACGGTGCCAGATACTCATCGCTGGCACCAATATCTCGACCGCAAAAGCTGCTCGACATGGTCCATCATCTGGAGCTAACATTTCACTCTTCTTCAATAAGATTTCAAAACACGTTAGCCAGATGTATCTAACTCACCCCTTTCTCTTTTCAGACCTTCAAAATACCGCAATTAGGAGGATTCTGGTTGTCATACCGTTGTACAGTACTTCGCGCCCTGGCATTAGGCGGTTCCAGTGGAGCAGAGCGAGTGTCAACAACCGGTGCACACAAAGTTTAAAAGCAGTGAATTCGGAGGGTCATAACTTCATACTACAAGAATTACGTCTCTAATCTTCGCGCTGTATCGATTACTGGAGCTGACATCTTGAAAGTTTATTTTTTTCTCCCTAAACTGTGCCAAGTTCATTATGTTTCGTTGCTGGAATAAGATTATTATTTAGACGCTGCTTTAAATTTCTTTAGTGAATCGCATAATTTTTCTTATCATATAGCGCGAACGTCAGCGTATTTGGAACTCCACACTTATTGAAGATAGGTGCTGGTACAATTTTCTCTGGACATAATGGTAGATCAGACTGAAGTTCGTGTAAATTTTCTGGATACTGAGGTTTCACTTTCGAAATGTGCCCAATGTCTGAGTTATCTAGTATGCCCGTTACATCAAAACTGTCCACAGAAATTCATGCAAAATCAGAGTGGGGTACGTACTGCTACATTGCCCAATGTACAGACTGTTAACATAAAATTATTAAAATTATATAATTTACGATTCATCCTTGTTTTCATCACAACTGGCCATGGACCTATCGCTTACGACTGCGTATCTATATGAACAGCGAACAATATCATCTCTGAGACCACGCTCAACAAATTGTAATTGTTCTGTGTTCATATTAAATTGCAATTTTACATTAGTAGCTTTCAAGAACGTATACCACGCCAAGAAAGGTGAGATTGCATACCAGGCTGGATCTACTGCACATGTTAAACACATACGCCAAAACACAGAACCTTTCTATCTTGAACTTTGTGAGAGTTTGTGTAATTTGATGATCGTCATTCTCAACTTGGTTGGTCTGAATCGCATTTTACGACAACTGCGGGGCTAGCGAAGACATCTTCCATGACTAGGTAGTTGAACACTATTAAAGGACGTCTGTCCATAGCTTTCAGAATCTTCAAACTTGCTAGCGTGTTGTTATTATTGGGTTCGGATATTTAAATTATTACAGTATGTCGCTGGCATGCATCTTTTACTCTGTTTACTTATTTACTTATCACGTTCTAGTCGCCCATGCCAGCAGAGGTGCTTGTTCATGGAAGGAGTCAGTAAATAATTTGCAAAATGCAGTTAAGAAAATTTATTGAACAGATGAATTAAAGAATTAATAAAACACAAAAAAACATGTTGACGGAGTATACGAGTAATAATACATCATATCTACATCGACATTTAAGTTTCTGGTTGAGAGGTTTTATTGAACCACTTTCACACTGTTTTTCTACTTTTCCACTCTCTAAAGGCGCGTGGGAAGAATGAACCCTCAAACCGTTTAGTGTGAGCTCCAATTTTTCTTATTTCTTTACGTTGCTAATCTCTCCCTATGTAGGTGTGTGTCAACAGAAAGAGGAGAAAGATGGTGATTGCAGTTTCATGAAATATCTCGCCCCAGCGAAAACGGCCTCAGTACTCTAGCAGAGGACGGACGAGCGAAGTCTCTTTAGCGGACTTGTTGCATCTCCTAAGTGGTCAGACAATAAAATGGAGTCTTGGTTTGCATTCCCCACAAAATTACGTATGTAACTGTTCCAATTTAAGTTGTTCGTAATTGTTGTTGATGTATCGCAGCTCATCGATACTGCCGAAGCCGGTGCCTCGGAGTTTTCTGCGGGCGCCGTGAGCGGCTCTTTGAACATCTTGACCAATGAAGAACCGGGGCCATTGAAATAAACGGTCCCTGCAACAAACTTGTGACGTAACACTATTCGGCTTGTCCGCCACGTTTCGCGAATGCTCGGCTCCGTACAGGGAGGAAATCAATATCTAGTTGTAAGGACACTAATTAAAGGTGTTAATTTTTTCGTGTGCTATCGAGAACTTGCGTGCATTTAAATACGCAGTCAAGAATTATTGAACTCTTCTGAAATAGTTACTCCGCGGGAGAAGGCTGCTGACACTCGTAAGACCTGCAGTGTCACGTGCTGTGAGGTACACGCTACGGCCTGTCTCTCTCGTGAGCCTCGTGAAAAACCTTTAGTCCGCCAACTTATAAAGACACACGGGACGGTGCTATAAGGGGCGGCCACCTGGGCACCACTCTTCTAGTTCAAGATTACTTCTAGTCGAGATTATTTTCATGTAGCTAGTTGGTGTCGAACTTTACACCGAGTTGTTGATAGCTAGCTTTAACGGTAAACAAATCAGTGCACATAGACGCACGCCCGTGCAGGGCCTCTGCTTGTTGTTAGCCACAGCTGCCACAAGTTGTCAACAGTGTAGCATTTCTTCGCCCACAAGTTGAGCACAATACATTTATTTAATGTGCACTTGTGTCAACTAATTTTTTGCTTACCTGTCCAGATTCCTACAGCGGCAGATCCCTTTGGCCACCTTCCGCCTATTCATCTTTAGCCATCCGAGGAGCCATATTTGGCTCCTCGGATCATGGTGGCTGCCAGCTCGCAACGTAACGGTTATCCCTTTATGTTTAATTGAACTGAGAGCCTTCACATTTGTGTGATTTATCATGTAACCGAAATTTAAAATATTCCTTTTAGTACTCATGTGGATGATCTCACACTTCTCATTATTTGGAGTCAATTGCCACTTTCTGCAGCTGGCCTTTGTGGCCGACCGGTTCTAGGCACTTCAGTCCGGAACCGCGCTGCTGCTACGGTCGTAGGTTCGAATCCTGCCTCAGGTATAGATGCGTGTAATGTCCTTAGGTTAGTTAGGTTTAAGTAGTTCTAAGCCTAGGGGACTGATGACCTAAGATGTTAAGTCCCATAGTACTCAGAGCTATTTGGAACTTTGTGCAGCATACAGATATCTCGCTTAAGTCGCTTTGTAATTGGTTTGATTGTTTGATGACTTTAAAAGACAGTAAACGACAGCATCATCCGCAAAGAGTCTACGAAGACAGAATATAACTAGCGGAAAGCCTTGAGTCCCCCGGATAGTAGCGTGTGTTACATCGCCGGGAGGGGAGACGTTCCGGCCCCGTATCGAATGCGCTTGGCCCATTAACGATTGATGAGGATTGCTGTGCCGGACAGCCTCGATGTCATTGCTGGACGGTTCCGCACATGTAAGTACCTGAATACCGGGCTGATAAGTCTCGCCTAGGTATCACGATTCGTTAACCTTAACAAAATTTTCACTTTCGCGTTAGTGACACTGCATGCAGTCAGTAGGCTATATTCCGTCCGAAGGATAACTGAGTGGTGACAGGTACGTCACCCGCCCGCCCCTTAATTTTATCATTCCACATCCGTTGATAACCATATCAACCCTGTGCGTCAGAAAGACACAAGGAAAGAGAGGAAAAGCAGAGGACCTGCAACAATTCTTTGGGGAACGCCTCATATCATTTCTGGTTTACTCGATGTCTTTCAGTCATTTATACGAACTGTGGCGTTTCTGAAAGGGTATCACGCATCCACTTGCATTACTGAGGCGTACCCCATAGGCATCAAAAGCCTTCCGGGTATCCAGAAATATGGAAGCTATTGGAGATCGCCTGTCAATAGCACTCAATACTTTATGAGAATAAAGACATAACTGTGTTGCACAAGAACGATATTTTCTGAATCCGCGTTGACTGTCTGTCAAGAGATGATTTTCTTCGAAGTAATTCATTATGTTCGAACACAAGGTATGTTCCAAAATCCAACTGCACATCAGTGTCAGTGATATGAGTCTGTAATTTAGTGGATTACGTTATTTCGTTTCTTCATTGGAACCTCGCAGCCTTTAGACACAGGTCTTACGTCGAGCGAGCGGTTGTCTACCGCTGCTGAGTATGGAGACATAGCAGCATACACTGAAGGGAACCTAACTGGTATACAGCCTCGACTGGAATATTTGCTTTTATTAAGTAATTTGAGTAGCTTAACTACACTGAGAGTATCTACTTCTAACTGTAAGATACTCATGTTGTCAACTGCTCTTGATTCGATTTGTGAGATATTTATTTCGTCTTCTTTGGCGAAGGAATTTCGTACAGCCGTATTTACTAACTCTGCTTTTGTGACACTGTCATCGATAACATTACCATCACTGTCACGCAGCGAAAGTATTTATTGCGTCTTTCCGCTGGCGTACTTCACATACGATCAAAATCAGTTTGGATTTCCTGCCAGATTTCGAGACAGAGTTTCGTTGTGGAAATTTTTAGAAGCATCTTGCATGTAAGTCCGTTCTTAATTTTGAGCCCCTGTAACCTCGCTAATCTTGGAGATATTGCGTACTTTTAAATTTTCCATGGGTTTTCCGTTGCTTCTGCAACAGTGTTCTGACTTATTTTGTGTACCACGGTCGATCAGTTACATCTCTTACTAATTTTTTGGTATAAACCTCTCAATTTCTATCGATACTGTTTTCCTGAATACAAGTCACATGTGGTTTACACTTACACTGTAAGTTCCGAAGGAATTGATACTGTCTTTTAGAAAGGGGCAACCACAACGTCGTTGTAGCAAGACCGAATACTGCAATATCCAAACCGCTTGGTTTGGATGTTGCAGTTTACTAGCTGCTCAAGTATATCTTTTACCCTTCGAATGGGTCCCTGAAATAATTTTACAAGACAGCATTTAGTACAACTTCGGACAACGTTTTACGCCTTCCACAGACTTTAAACATCCATTATCGTCAACTTATGAAGGGTTGATTTAAGTTACCAACGACTATTCTGTATGAGTGGGGTACCCATCTGAGATGATACTCAAGTTTGCCTCGAATGCTTCAGTGATGTCCTTCTCTTATCCGAAGTGTCAGTACAAGGAACCGAAGGTTAATTTATTCCGATTGTTAACTACAGTATAACATCTGCTCATGCTAGCATTCAGGGTCTCTCTACTCCAATTTCACTACAAGACAATGTATTTCTAATAGCAAATAACACGCCGCGGTCAGCTATCATTTCTGAATACAATTACGCCCTTCGTAAAAATTTCAGCTTAACTTATCTCCGGCTATATCCAGCTTTCAGTACCTACAAATATATGATCTCTGTTTCTTTCCCAACACAGCTCTGACAATTTACAACATAATACGTATGGTTCCTATGTCTACCATACTCTTGTATTAGACCTGTACCCTGTGAGACTGAAGCCCTTTTCCTTCACTCTAACATAGGAAAAACTGTCCAGTACACTCCACACAGCCCCAGCTACCAGTGTAGTCGCTTCCTGTGTGTAATGGACCCTTCATCTATTAGCCAAAACCCAAAACTCCACCAGACTACGGTGCACGCCAAGGAATCTGCAGCCGCAGCTGCACAACTGTCTGAGCCTCTGATTTGGACTCTCCACTCGGCTTCATACCAAATGTACATAGTCGGTCATGTCGATAATGTTCCAGATGGTGAGTTCTACCTTCGTCTCATTAGCAACACTGAGAGCCTTTACCAATTTGAATAGCCGTCGGAAGCCAGAGAGAATCTCTTCCGATCAATGGCTGACCACACTCGTCTGAAACGACTTCGGATCTTGCAAAACCAGGTGATTTGGTGTATAACAAATGCTTATCGTCACACACTCAACACCCACATCAAGGACAACCCAGTGATGAGAGGTGGTACGTCCCTCCCTCACTTTAACAACACTCTCACTCAGATTAATATTCATATTTTTGGTCATGATCTCTATGTTCTCCAGTACTACATTTGGTATGTGTGGTTTATGACTTCTTACATGGGGAAATTATGGGCAGAATGTTCATATAACTGCATGTGTACCCTGTAGAGAACTTGTACCCTGAGGGGCTGTAGTGGAAACGTCAGAGAACGGGGAGAAAGATTCATTGAGGGCCATAAATGCTGTGGCCAGCGACCTAGCTGCGCGAGTGATTCTGGGAAGCTGAGGTCTACGGATTGTACCTGCAGAGTATTTTGTGCCGTTGCACTCCCCTCTTCCCACTTAATGGTCAGATCAGGAGGTTGCGGTTCGCAAAACGTTTTACCTGGGCCACTTGAAAGAGAGTCGCTGGGGTGGCCAGTTGGCAGAAAGTGGCTGGAGGAAGCCATTTAAGAGACACTGCTGTAATCTGAGCTTTTGTGGAGTTCGTGTGACGCCCATAAATTTCCAAGTATTGTCATGTTAGAAACTGGGACGATACGGACAGAATGGCTGGTGCATCTGTTTAGTGTAGGCAAGATTGTAACTCCCCTGACACCAGGAGGTCGCCAGGTTCTTTTAGCGAGTGGCAGAAGCACATATTTCACGGCCACTACTGGCTGTGAAGCTTAACAGCCTTCATTCCGAAAATGGAAATGGTCGGCCTGGAAAGAGTAGATCTCTCCGTTAATGAGGGACTATGGACCCAGCTTGGTAGATGTCTCTTGCCGAGATATGGCCGTACTTACCACGAGAACGATGCCTCCGTAGTCTAAAATCTTCTTTTTCCAAACAAGAGATATTTGGAGTCGCTGATTGACTCCTCTCAGAATATGGAAGGCAGAGGCTTGCTCCCCCAGTGGATACTGAAATCAGGTGAAGCTACGACCAGTGAGGATAATGGACAGTTGACGCTAAATGTGTAGTGTGCAACAAGCTGAGAGTATGAGTGGTAGAAAAGTGTGTTCGAATAGACGATGCGGTTAAGACGACCACTCAGGTCAAATCGGGAAATCAGGGGTTCACTTTTCGCAATTGGATTTATTTCAGTGCCCCGTTGGGGCTGAGGTCTTACTTCCTCCTACGTCACGCACATACATTCGTCCACCCATCCACCAACCCCTCCCCCCCCCCCTAACACTCACACATACACACACTGATGAGCCAAAACAATATGACCACGGCCCACCGCGAGGCTTTACGCCGCCTGGTAGCGCTGAGAGAGCACGTCACGCGTAAGAGAAGTACCGGGTGATCAAAAAGTCAGTATAAATTTGAAAACTTAATAAACCACGGAATACTGTAGGTCGAGAGGTAAAAACTGACACACATGCTTGGAATGACATGGGGTTTAATTAGAACAAAAAAAAAATTGCTAGACGCATGAAAGATCTCTTGCGCGCGTCGTTTGGTGATGATCGTGTTCTCAGCCGCCACTTTCGTCATGCTTGGCCTCCCAGGTCCCCAGACCTCAGTCCGTGCGATTATTGGCTTTGGGGTTACCTCAAGTCGCAAGTGTATCGTGATCGACCAACATCTCTAGGGATGCTGAAAGATAACATCCGACGCCAATGCCTCATCATAACTCCGGACATGCTTTACAGTGCTGTTCACAACATTATTCCCCGACTACAGCTGTTGTTAAGGAATTATGGTGGACATATTGAGCATTTCCTGTAAAGAACTTCATCTTTGCTTTGTCGTACTTTGTTATGCTAATTATTGCTGTTCTGGTCAGATGAAGCGCCATTTGTCGGACATTTTTTGAGAGTTTGTATTTTTTTTTTTTGGTTCTAATAAAACCCCATGTTATTCCAAGCATGTGCGTCAATTTGTACCTCTCTATCTACATTATTTCGTAATTTAATAAGGTTTTCAAATTTATACTGACTTCTTGATCACCCGGTATTTGAGCGGAGCAGAGACGAATGCGGAATCGTTCTAGCGACGATAAGTGGCGCAAATACGAAAATCAACCGACTCAAGTGACCCTGACAAAAACCAGATTGTTGTGGCTCAGTGCATAGGAGCAAGCATCTCGGAAACCTCGAAGCTGGTAGGCTTTTTCACGTGATACTGTCGTGAGCATCTATAGAAAGTAGTTGAAGAATGCTGAAACCACGAGTACACGATAAGAAGTTGGACGTCCACACTTCTACGGAACGTATTTATCAAAGGCTTGCCCACTCTCTAAAGCAGGATAGGCGGCGATCTGTGGCAGATCTGACGACAGAGTACAGTGCTGGCGCAGGCACAAGCATTTCGGAACACACCGTTCAGCGCACCGACTTGAACATGGTGCTCAGCAGCAGAGGGCCCCTACGTGTTCCCATATGGACCCAACATCATCATCAATTATGATTACAGTGGGCATGAGATCATAGGTATTAAATAGCTGATCAATGGAATCATGTCATCTGGTTAGATGAATCCCTTTTATTGTTATAAACGAGGCCGATGTTCGTGTCCAGATATGCCGTCGTCCAGGCAAACAGCTGATCGAAACATGTAACGTGCAACGGACGCAGAGCGGTGGGAGCAGTTAGTGGCGACATTCACCTGGGGTTCCATGGGACATGCGGTTGTAACCGAAGGTACCATGACAACTGTGGACTACTTGAACATTATTAGGGACCACTTGTAACCCGTCATGCATCATATTTTCTTCCTTGGCTGTGGCAGGATAACTGTCCGTGTCCCAAGGCCAGAATGGTTTGAGGAGCAACTTACGTTAATGTCTTGGCCATCAAATCCGGCTTACCTGAATCCGATGAAACTCAACTGGGACACAATCGAGTGCCAGGCCCATGCCCACAAACCAACCTCCCGTAAATTACGGAAGTGCGTGACCTGTGCGTAGGCATCTAATGCCACAAACCTCTAGAAACATATCAGGTGCTTGTCGAATTCATGGCACCCAGAATCACTGCTGAATTGCGTTCCAGAAGTGGATCAACACTCTTTTAAGTAGGTGGTCATAACGTTTTGGCTCATCAGTAGAAGGATACACACACACACACACATATATACACTCCTGGAAATTGAAATAAGAACACCGTGAATTCATTGTCCCAGGAAGGGGAAACTTTATTGACACATTCCTGGGGTCAGATACATTACATGATCACACTGACAGAACCACAGGCACATAGGCACAGGCAACAGAGCATGCACAATGTCGGCACTAGTACAGTGTATATCCACCTTTCGCAGCAATGCAGGCTGCTATTCTCCCATGGAGACGATCGTAGAGATGCTGGATGTAGTCCTGTGGAACGGCTTGCCATGCCATTTCCACCTGGCGCCTCAGTTGGACCAGCGTTCGTGCTGGACGTGCAGACCGCGTGAGACGACGCTTCATCCAGTCCCAAACATATTCAATGGGGGCAGATCCGGAGATCTTGCTGGCCAGGGTAGTTGACTTACACCTTCTAGAGCACGTTGGGTGGCACGGGATACATGCGGACGTGCATTGTCCTGTTGGAACAGCAAGTTCCCTTGCCGGTCTAGGAATGGTAGAACGATGGGTTCGATGACGGTTTGGATGTACCGTGCACTATTCAGTGTCCCCTCGACCATCACCAGTGGTGTACGGCCAGTGTAGGAGATCGCTCCCCACACCATGATGCCGGGTGTTGGCCCTGTGTGCCTCGGTCGTGCAGTCCTGATTGTGGCGCTCACCTGCACGGCGCCAAACACGCATACGACCATCATTGGCACCAAGGCAGAAGCGACTCTCATCGCTGAAGACGACACGTCTCCATTCGTCCCTCCATTCACGCCTGTCGCGACACCACTGGAGGCGGGCTGCACGATGTTGGGGCGTGAGCGGAAGACGGCCTAACGGTGTGCGGGACCGTAGCCCAGCTTCATGGAGACGGTTGCGAATGGTCCTCGCCGATACCCCAGGAGCAACAGTGTCCCTAATTTGCTGGGAAGTGGCGGTGCGGTCCCCTACGGCACTGCGTAGGATCCTACGGTCTTGGCGTGCATCTGTGCGTCGCTGCGGTCCGGTCCCAGGTCGACAGGCACGTGCACCTTCCGCCGACCACTGGCGACAACATCGATGTACTGTGGAGACCTCACGCCCCACGTGTTGAGCAATTCGGCGGTACGTCCACCCGGCCTCCCGCATGCCCACTATACGCCCTCGCTCAAAGTCCGTCAACTGCACATACGGTTCACGTCCACGCTGTCGCGGCATGCTACCAGTGTTAAAGACTGCGATGGAGCTCCGTATGCCACGGCAAACTGGCTGACACTGACGGCGGCGGTGCACAAATGCTGCGCAGCTAGCGCCATTCGACGGCCAACACCGCGGTTCCTGGTGTGTCCGCTGTGCCGTGCGTGTGATCATTGGTTGTACAGCTCTCTCGCAGTGTCCGGAGCAAGTATGGTGGGTCTGACACACCGGTGTCAATGTGTTCTTTTTTCCATTTCCAGGAGTATATATATATATATATATATATATATATATATATATATATATATATATATATATATATGCGGCCGCTGAACCACACATATAATAAGAAAAGAAATTTTTCGACCAGTAATGTCATAAACTCAGTTGGGCAAGATCCACAAAAATCAGTAAAGACCGAAAACGAGTCTCACACGACACTTTCTGGACTAAAACACATTTAGAGACTACAAACCAGCGAAACTGTCAACACATCATATTACCTCATTTCTCTAATCATGTGTAGCAGAGTCAGAACTGAGACTGGCATAATGTTCTATGAGTTTCTGTTGTTAATAGGGCCATCTTGCTTCACCGCCGGTCACTTGTAGTACACGTACGTTTTGCCTATCTAGGAGATCTACAGGATTTCTTCTACCATGTCAAACGCCGCTACACTACTCTGACTTCATTCACGGACTCTCTTTGATTTATTGGTGATTTTGCTGTTAACAGCTCTTGGCTGCGTACTGGTTTTCCAAGTGTACAAACTCTCTTTACGCCTCTGAGTGACAATCAGTTACTTGTATTCTGCGATAGTGTAAAAAATTCGGGTGTGAACTAACCAAAAACAAAGAGTTCAGCATTCAACCTGGGCTTCAAACTTCCCGTTCTGATACTGACTAAGTTCCTCTTTTCTGAAGATCTATTTTGAAAATGTATGTTACAAATAAGACGCTTTCCTGGCCGAGGGACCAGAAAACAGCACTCAAATACATCTCCTTTTGCATCTTGTGGTTACTGAATGACTGCTACAGTTGCTTTCAGAATAAGAGTATATTGTGAAGAATAAAGCGTATGAGGAAGTAAACGTACATGTGTTGGACAAAAATATGGAAATACCGCGATAAATGCATGTTTGAACATAAATGCAAAATCTAACAAAGCCGGAAGGTTGCTGTGTTGTATTTGACCACGAACGGAATATGTGCAGTGTCCTCAACACGTTGCAACGATCAGTCGTGGTCGGAACTGGGTTCTGTGTAGTTCTGTTTGCGTTATGTCGGAGATAGGTGAATTCGAACATCGCCAAACTGTTTATGCTCGTATGATGGGTACTTCTGTAACCAAGGAAGCCGAGGTGTCTGGTGTTTCAAGAGGTATGGTACTGAAGATTCTTACCGCGCACGGAGAAAGCTGATAGACGTTATACGCTAAGTAACAAGGACGAAAGTGTGTGTTGAGTGATCGTGACACGCCGCCATTGAGGACGAGACGAAAAGTAAGAGTCAGACACCTGCAAAAGTCACTTCAGATCTGAATGTCACACTCACGAACCCTGTCAGCGCCAAAACAAAACCAACGGAGCTCCATAGGCAGGGAATTTCAGGGCGAGCTGGGATTCCAAAGCCACTCACCAGTGATTGAAATGCCCGCAAAGGGAAACCGTGGTGCCGAAGCCATAAAACATGGACTGTGGAGCAATGGAAGACTGTAATTTGGTCGGTGGGTCTTGTTTCACACTGTCTCCAGCTTCCGGCTTAGTTTACTTACTATGAGTGAATCATAGCGGGATTTTGGTGATGATTTGGACAGCCATATCGTGGTATTCCATGGGCCCCATGGGTGCTCTGCAAGGTCGCTTTCCTGTCAAGGACTATGTGATTGTTTTGGCTGATCAGGTCCACCCCATGGTACGATGTTTTTTTCCCCAGTGGTGATGTTTTGTTCGAAGACGACAGGGCCTGTGTTCATAAATCTCGCATCGTCCAGGGTTCATTCTGTGAGCACGACGACGAAATGTCGCATGTCCCCTGGCCATCACAGTTAGCAGACCTCAGTACTATTGAGTCTTTGTTGTCTGTTATGAAGAGAAGAGAGCGGGATCGGTATCCACATCCATTATCGTTTTCTGAACTTGCCAAAATTTTGGAGGGAGAATGGTATAAGATATTCTTGAAAACCATACAAGACCTGTATTAATCCATTCCGCGACTATTCGAAGTTGATTTGAATGTTAACATGTATATTAAACCATATTGGGCATGGTTATGTGACGCATTTTGGTTGTTTCCATATTTGTGTCCAACACTTATAACTATACATCAGCGTAAGAATTTCCAGCTTCTAAAACAGAGCCCCGAATGGGGCTCGTACATTAGCATGACATATAGCAAGATAGTACCACTTTGTACTGAAATCTATGCATTACAGAATTCCCCGAAAATGTTGCTCCAATTTAAAGTGAAGAAGGAAGGCATTGAAGGTAAACCAGCTACAGATTCTGCTTTTTAACAATATTTTGACAGTAAAGGTGGATATGTTCAACGTCTGCTAAAGATCTTGAATATGCCTATTCTATGAGACCTTAGTATCTAAGAAATTTATTGTCGTTCAGTTTACTAACCATCTAATGATTCATTCAAAATAATGTATGGAAATGCCTTGATCGTGTTTGCTGCTGAAGACGTGGACGTCAGCTACATCTGAAGAACAGGGAACTAGGATAAGGAGCAATATTAGGATTGCAAGGCCCTTCGACTACGATTGCAGGCTTGGAAAAAAAGCTTTTTTCTAGTTTGTGGTAAGGTTCTATGGGACCAAACTGCTGAGGTCATCGGTCCCTAGGTTTACACGCTAATTAATGTAGCTTAAACTAAATTATGCTAAGGACAACACACACACACACGCACACCCATGCCCGAGGGAGGACTCGAGCCCCCGACGGGGGTAACCGCGCGAACCATGACAAGACGCCTCAGATCGCGCGACTACCCCACGCGGCACAAAAAAGGTTTCAAAGATAACATTCCAGCACACTTTCACTCAAGTGATTTAAAAAAATCACGGAAAATCTAAATCTGGATTGCTGGATGGCGATCTCAAAATCCGATTGCAGTGCCTGATAGCTGCGCCAGCTTTATCAGTTTCTGAGTAACTGACCCGTGTCTTAATTACCGCTGAAATTCTCTCGCGGTAAGCTTTCACCTCGTGGCTGCTACATGATATTTCAGCAATCTGCAGCGTTTGAAGAGTTAAAAAGAGAAATGCAGTATATTGGTGTTATTTATACGTCAGTAGAATTTACTGTTGATCGAACGACATTTGAGGTTTTATAATTGTCCATCAGCGAATGAAGGCAACGTGACACAGTAAACGGGCACAAATTGAATATGGAACAAATTTCCGCAGACGACCGTACCGCGAACGACCCGAAACAAAAAGGACACCAGAAACTTCTTCAGCTATTTCCTAAAATTTAGACGTAAACGAGGGGGAATTTTCCAGAAATGGACAAATAAACCTGTTTGTGGGAAATCTCGAAATACAGTTGCGCGGTAATACGAAGCGTGTAATATTCCATCTGCGATATTCATACCTGCTCCGATGGAGGGAAGAGAGAAGCAGGCGATGTGCGGTAGGGGGTCAGATGGCGCTCGGACAAAATAAATCTGACACAATAATTCGACCGGGTTTTGGCGCTGCAGCGGTCGAGCGACCGCGAATAACTATTCAGCAGTTTGTAAGACCCGCAACGTGTACAGCGTCCATGCCTGTAACAAAGGCTAAACCCCCACTCACGGATACAAAATTTTCGCTTGCATTCTGGTTCTCGTATTTCAGTTAATATTTCGTGTGGTATGACGTCCATTTAAAATGACGTGGAATAGCACAAAAATTCAACTGTCGTATGCGAGGGGCACTCTCGGTGTTTTTCAACAGAAATATGTGGTTCAATATTTTCCATATATAAAACGATGCACACATAGCAGACGCGAATCTTTCATTCTTCCTCCTGCTTTTATGAAAATCTCCTTTGGTGTTACACATCACGGAGAGGTTTACTATTGAAACTCAGAGAGGGCAGTCTCCGAGAATAGTAGGAAAATACATTACTTCTCTCTCATAGATCTCGTGTAACGCCCACCATGAGAAAATTCGAGAAATTAGAGTCAGTACAGAGGCTTACTGACAGTCATTCTTCCCACGCGCCATTCGCGAGTGGAGCATCGTAGGGGGAATCAGATGGTGGTACCAAAGTACCCGCCGCCATACACCATTAGATGGTTTGTGCAGTATGAAATAAATGTAAATGATTTTTCATCAAATTATAAAACATGTCTTTCTGTCTGCATACCGCTTTGTATTGCATACTGTTGTAATTATCTGGACCACAGCGTAATTTTTCAGCAAACAGGAAATGTTTCCTAATAAAAGTAGCGTATTCTGCAAAAAAATTAAAAGTAAAGGCAAAAATAGAATGTCCAAATAGGAATTGTCCTTCTGGGATATTCTCCTGGGACAGTTACTGATAAAAATGACATCAAGTAAGGATACGCGGAACAATTTCAGTCCCTTTCATAACGATTTGAAAATTTTATAAAATGAGCATAGTAGTTTGCGTACATTCCAGTTATAGCACCTGTGATATGCATCTAAGGTGATGTTGCGTTACATTCTTCATTTAAATTTGTGAGATGCTTTCAGGCTATATTCTCAGGCTGAATGACAATGCTTTTTTATCAACTGGCGTAATGTACGGTTTGGTCTATAGGTGTGGAACCACCCTTGTAAAGCAGAAACAGTTGCATAGGCAGAAATTTTAAGACAAGTAGAATGAGATGAGATAGGGGAAAACCTGTGGATCTATGTTACCAACATTGTGGGTATTTTGGAAGCCGCTCTCTTGTATACAACTCGTAATTTTCAGATGGAAAAGGGGTCATGTGACATATCAGGCAGACAGAGAAATGCACAATAAAACTATGATACCACTCACTTCAGCATAGCTTCATTCTTTCTCGCGCCGTGACTTCGAGTGTACTCCGCTCGATTAGCCCCCAAACGAAAGGTATCGGGAATTTAACCGGTATCTTTCGTAGCAGTCAGACGCAGTGATCTCTTAGCAACAGAGACGTACCTATCTGTACTACATTCTTCTATGAATAAATTTCGCATTGACGGCGTAAATGGTGGCTCTTTGCCGTAATTTGTTCCTAAGTTTTTGTTTCTTGTGTTTTTGGCTCAAATGGTTCAAATGGCGTTGAGCACTATGGGACTTAACTTCTGAGGTCATCAGTCCCCTAGAACTTAGAACTACTTAAACCTAATTAACCTAAGGACATTACAGGATTCGAACCTGCGACCGTAGCGGTAGCGCGGTTCCAGACTGTAGCGCCTAGAACCTCTCGGCCACTCCGGCCAGCTTGTGTTTTTGATCTCGTTCCATTTTATATACACACCATTAAGCTGATGAATCAGAGGGAGAGTTCAGCTCTAACCCGAGCTGGTAGGCTCACGTGTTAACGTGACTGATTTCGAGACGCAGTTCCCGGATCGAATTTTCACGGCGGCTTAACGAGGAGGAGTCGGCGTGCCACCCAGTATGGACGTGAATTTTAGGCAGCTTCCAACATCCCACTGGGTACATACCGGGCTGGTTCCCATGTACCGCCTCGGATACGCGCTACGCAAACATTTAGAACACTTTCTCATAAATGCATACAGAATTTATTCTGTTCGCAGACAGGATGGGTACACTGCTTCTGTCCTAGGGTGTGACCAGGAGACTGATGATAGATTACCATCGGTGTTTGGTCTCCTTGTACACTTACTTAGCACCCAGAAGTTCCGATCTGTCTTCGGAATTTTCCAGAGAGTTGAGAAAAGTCGTGGGATACCACCTAATATCGTCTCGGACCTCATTCTACCTGGCGTAGTTAGGCAGCTCGACTTGACATGGATTCAACAGGTCACTGGAAATCCCCTGCAAAAATATTGAGCCGTGCTGCCTTTATAGTTGTCCATAACTGCGAAAGTGTCGTCAGTGAAGGACTTCGTGCACGAACTGACCACTCCATTATGACCCATAAATGTTCGATGGAATTCGGGAGATCTGGCTGGCCAAACCATTCGCTCGAATTATCCAGAATTTTCTTCAAACCAATCACAAAGAACCGTGACTTTCTCACATGGCGAACTGTCATCCATAAAAATTCCATCACAAGTGGCTGCAAACGGTCTCCAAGTAGCCGAACATTTCCAGTCGATGATCGGTTCAGTAGGACCAGAGGACCCAGTCCATCCCATGTAAACACTGTCCACACCATTATGGAGCCACTGCCACCTTTTCCAGTGCCTTGTTGAAAACTTGGGTGCATGTCTTCGTGGGGTCTGCGCCACAATCGAACCGCTTCATTAGCTCTCACGAATTGAAATCGGGACGCACCTGACTAGTCCTCGGCTTTCCAGTTGTCTAGGGTCCAACCGATTTGGTCAGAAGCCCAGGAGAGATGCTGCAGGCGATGTCACGTTGTTAGAAAATGCTCTCGATTCCGTCAGCTTCTGCCGCAGCCCATTAATGCCAAAATTCGTCGCACGGCCCTAACGTATACGTTCGTCGTAGTCCCACATTGATGTCCGCAGTTATTTCAGGCAGTTTTGCCTTTCTGTTATCACTGACAACTCTACGCAAACGCTGCTCCTCACGGTCGTTAAGTGAAGGCCATTTGCTACTGTGTTGTCCATCGTGAGAGCTAACGCCTGAAATTTGATATTCTAGGCACATTCTTGACACTGTAGATCACGGAATACTGAATTCCCTTACGATTTCTGAAATGGAATGTGCCATGCATCTAGCTCCAATTACCATTCCGTGTTCAAAGTCTGTTAATTCCCGTCGTGTGGCCATAATTACGTCGGAAACCTTTTCACATGAATCATCTGAGCACAAATGACGGTTCCGGAAAGCACTGCCCTTTTATACCTTGTCAACGCGATACGAGACTTTTGTCACCTCAGTGTATGTTCCGCCTCTCAAGAGCTTGATAACGAAAGAACATTAGGTTTCAACCATCTCCTCTTGCTTTTATAAATTTTACATTAATGTGCTGCAAATTATCTTATAGAACAATCTGTAAATCTATCACCATAAATTTCTCTTTTTCACGAATGGAATAATGAAACTTTTCAGTACTGATTCGTGATTACTAGAATTCCACATCAAAACTAGATATTGTGTAATACTGAATAATATTCATTGCAGCTTAATCTTCAGAACAAAGGTGCAACAAGCTTTCGTGAGATGCACGTCCTATTTTGGTTGCGCACGTCACGTACTTTATAAGTTAATGCCGTGTATGGCGCAGGAAGCGCTCCAAAGACCGGCAGGGCAGCGCCGGCTGCGGTAATAGAAGACGCGCGTCGGAGGCTGCGGGGGTGGGTGGGGGTGGGCGAGGGTGGGCGGGGTTAGGCGCGCTTAGGACGCCGCGCCGCTCCGCGCCCCTGAATTTGCATATATTTCCATATATTAATATGCGGCCGGCCCAGCTCGCCCGCAACCATCGTTATCGCACTTTAATAGACTTTGCAACTTTTTCTTGCCCTTTGTTTCTACCACCAATTATATTACTCTCCGACGTTGGGGAAGCTATAATAATTGCACTGTAACTACAGATAGGACTAAACTGCTACTTTAGGGGGATGAGCCCAGTTAGTGAAGCCGCACTGTGATCAGCATCGATTTTCGAAAGTGAGCTCCGGGAGCCTGCTCCATACACCTTGGCTCTGCCATTGGAGTTCTCTTTACGCTCGGGACTTTCAACCTTTCCCTGTGTACGAATTGGAATCCCAGCATCGTCCATGGAAAGAACTTCAGTGTTCTTGTCCGAATCGTTGTGAGTAACACTACGACTGCGCTGCATATTTTATCCATGTCAGCGTAGGAAAAATATCATAAATTTTTAATTATTGCCTCGAAAAAATCGAACTACGACCCTGAAACTGGCTGTCATTGTTATTCTTTCTCTTGTATATTGTAAAACTACCATGGTCATTGTCATAAGCAAGCGTAGGCTAAGGTAGTTTTACTAGTAGCCATGAATAGTTAACATCGTATCTAAGCTACCAGTACATTAGGTGTGTTGCATACCTATTGGGTGTTGCCTCATTTCCATCGTTTTTTTGTTTATGCCATCAGTATCTCACTGGATTCCCCTAGATGCCGAAAGCAGTTAACAGTCCAGAAAATGACTGTGGATATATAAAGGGCTGTATAACCTACAGAATAATTTTGTTTTATATAGTTATCCTCTTGTTACTTAAGAATGAACATATTTATAGCACAATTGAAATTGTCAGTGTTTAATTTAGGTTTTATTCGAACACTGTTGATCTATAATGTGAAACAGAGGGATGGTGCCGTAAAAAAAAAAAAAAAAAAAAAAAATACGGGTTTGTCATATAGCGCTACAAAACGCAATTTCGCCAAAAATGTAAAATTAAAATGAACTAAAAACTAACATATATTAAACATCGCTTCTGTATTTCGTTAAGATTATGTAAAACACGTTACTGTTATTCATAAACACCTTCCGCACTTCCTTATGATAACTAGAAACTCCTGCCTTTTACCATGATGTAGAATGTTCTATTCAGTACAAAACAACATAACTATATAGATTTTTTATGTTTGTACATGTAAACTGTACTTGCATCTCAAATAAATTCCTATGGTTACATAAAAGCGCAAAAGTTATTCGATCAACTAATTTTATTACTTATAAAATGCAATTTATATTCATAAGATTGAAAAATACGCAATGAGCTAACACTGAATGACGTGCGGTTCTTATTATGTGAAAAACGAGTAAATAAACAAACAAAAAGCAAAGAGAAACAGTCGGACCCAGTTCCTTTCTCACACATTCCTTTATGTTTCTTTCCCTACCAATGCTACCAATACTACCGGTAAGCCTACCATTTACTACGTCATTTATGTACTGTACCAAAACTACCGTACTGTACTTTTGGCAGAGCACAACTCTATTGTTTACAGATTCAACCTTTATGTAACACACTTTTCGGAAAGCCTGACCACTTGGCGGATCTTTTAGAGGTCTACTTGTTGGCTGTTCCGGAAACGTTCTAACTCTAAAATCACGTCGTCATCGTTCTGGAAATGCTTGCCACACAGTGGTTCCTCCATCCGAGGAAAGTGGAAGATGTGACTGAATGCCACCCCAGAAGAATAGTGGGTGAGGCAAAATACGAAGGCTACTGGGAAAGTAAGTTCCCATAGGTCGCAAAATGGAAACCTCCGTGAAAATCTTAAAAACCTTTGCACAAATGTGTTGAGCAATGTCCGTAGTGCGCCCGTAGGCCGCTTCGCGCCGCAATTTTCAGTTCAAGTGGTTCAAATGGCTCTGAGCACTATGGGACTTAACATCTGAGGTCATCAGTCCCCTAGAAGTTAGAACTATTGAAACCTAACTAACTTAAGGACATCACACACATCCATGCCCAAGGCAGGATTCGAACCTGCGGCCGTAGAAGTCGCGCGGTTCCGGACTGAAGCGCCTAGAACCGCTCGTCGCCGGCCGCGGTGGTCTCGCGGTTCTAGGCGCGCAGTCAGGAACCGTGTGACTGCTACGGTCGCAGGTTCGAATCCTGCCTCGGGCATGGATGTGTGTGATGTCCTTAGGTTAGTTAGGTTTAAGTAGTTCTAAGTTCTAGGGGACTGATGACCACAGCAGTTGAGTCCCATAGCGCTCAGAGCCATTTGAACCATTTTTTTGAACCGCTCGTCCACCACAGCCGACGCAATTTTCAGTTATGAATGCACAGTGAGCAAGTAAAGATGCGTAGGAAATGGCGTCTACCACTAAGTATGAGAGCATGGTGATTGATTTCGCCTAATGTCATGCAGCCCATATAACACAACTGTCATGCTGTTACTTTTTCATGATAATTATTGGCCGCGCTCTGCAGGGCCAATGAAGACGCTCCTGCAGCGTTTACGATGGGAAGTGTTTGATCACCCACAATGTAGCCTGTAACTGGCTGCCCCTGTGTTTCATCTCTGCTCACATAAACCGCTGGCTTTGAAGACAACATTTTGCCCCAGTCAACCAGCTGTAGACCAGCATACACTATTGGTGAAATGCACAGGCAGCTGACTTCTATGACGAGAGTATTGGAAAGTTGGCACAATGCTACGACAAATAAATCAATGCAGTGACTACGTAGAGAAGCAGCTGGAAGGTGTGAATAAATGTTGCAATTAATTTTATTTTTTTTATTTTCACAATGGTTTCCATTTCGGGACCGATCGGATCTTACTTTCTGAATAGCCCTAATATGATAGCCGGAAGAATCAGCATGTGTGACTGTGCCCTGTGCGGAATGAACCAGGGCGTTGTCATGGCGCAAAAACAGCCCTTGTACAGCTTCCCAAAAAGGTTAGCCTTGACAGCCTCCCTTAACCTCGGACGGGTAATCCGATACTATACTCGTATGAGGGTATGCTTCCATAGGAGCATAATCTCTAAGCACAAGATTGCGGTCGGATCTTCGCCTCTTTCAGCGATGGCGAGAGCATATGCGTCCACTGATTGCTTTGCTCCTTTGTCACGGGGTCATTGTGATAAAACCAGCACCCGTCCATGATAATCAAGCGGCTAAGAAATTCATTTGGAATGGCCTGACACAACTGCAACGTATCGATTGCTGGTCCACTTAGCCACTTTTCGAACTGGGATTTGCATTCCCGGACCCCAGACTGCGGCAACATTTCTCATGTTAAAGTTTTGTGGAAGATATTCAAAACTAATCCGAGAGCAATTTTCACATTACATAAACTGGCCTTCGAGCACTAGGGCCTTCACTAGTCTTGCGATTCCTGTTTATTCACAGAGGGGTGGTCAACCACTCCATCCTTCATCATTACGACTCGTTGAATCACACAGAAAGCTCTGCGCCACCTAATCTCTCTGTAATATATCAAGACACAAAAATATTAATGACATTAGCGGTCTGTGCGCATTGATTTAAATCAATATGGAAAGTTGAAAATTTGTATCGGACAGGGACTCGAACTCCGGTCTTCTGCTCAGTAGGCAGATGCTGTAAGCGAATGGGGGAGGGTAGAGTTATTGTTTCGTCTGTATTTGGTATTCCTACCCACTCACCTCGTAAATCCAGTCATCATTCGCTTCTTCCCTTGCAGTCTGTGAGCAGCAGCTTGAGTATTTCTGTAATAAATGATAACTAACAAGGGGAATAAAGAAGTTCTAATTACCGAAATTTAATTTTCAGCCTAGTATAATCCATTGATGCATTTTTTAACACTTGCACTACACAGGGCTACGCTGTTACACGCTTCACAAAGTAACAAATATGTTGATACACTGATACACACAGTAACACTATACCACAATACATCATGCCACACTGCAATCCAGATGCGGCGTTTGTGGCAATATAGGTAATCCAGGTTTCATTTACCGGCGCGGATGAAGTGCTCACGGGCATCTAATCACGTTCTCGCGATTGTTCTCGTGGTTTCTGACTTCGCGAACCGTGGATTACGTCTCGCTAGGTACACGAATGATTACACCGCACTAAACAGCTTCATAGTCACAAAATTTACTTGTTCTCTTAGCCTGATTCCTTAACATCTTCACACCAAGCACACGGTTAAACACCTCCACGTGACTCCCTTGCTCGTTTTGACGCGAAAATAAAGAGCGACTATAGCGCTTTCGTCATAATCGATATCAGTGCTACTCGATACATGCTTACATTCCTACACGAAAATTGTTTCTATATTCTGAAGGAATTTACGACAATAAGCACTAATGGAGGGGGGGGGGGGCATCATAAGAAAGATAAAGGGAAGAAATATACATTGTTTCACCTTAAACTACGGTGCAGCCAAAGTACAAACACATAATCACATAATCAAACAAGAGAACATAAGAAACATCTATGAGAAAAATAATAATTACAAATATGAAGTAATATAGCACATATAAAGCAAAATAGTGTAGACAAAATGAAATGCACTCAAAGATAATACAACATTACCAAATGTAGCCTGAACACTGAGAAAAGAAAATGACGAGAGAGAAAAAAATCCATCTAACTGCCTAAAGCAGTACAAACATACCAGAAATACAGAATATTGAACTCACTACACTACACTACACCACACAGTTTATATACCAATATGGCTAGAAGCAAGACATCACAGCGGTATCATATGCATTTTATATGATCACAAATTTAGAGAAAGGGAAAGAAAGCAACATATGGGCCTAACGTTTATCAAGTATTGTCACACGCAGCACACTATACCCATGAATGCATATTTAATGATGAATATTAACTGTAACTCACGTAACACTGCCTGGAGAGGGGGAGTACGCTGCTCCAGGATGGCAGTTGTAAGGGAGGGGTTGGGCAGCTATTGACCGCATAATGTGTGACGTCCATTGCTGTAGAAATTATCTGCTAACCTCATTTTGTACAGCAACATAAAGCTCCCGCAGACCATGAAACAAACAGTGAACGCCCCATGACAATTCAACCTAGTTATATCTTAAGGTAACGTTAAAAGGGAGATAGCCGTGGTTACCCTTACATGAATGTGACATACAAACTTTTGACATAATTTTATGAGACCCAATCAGCAAATATTTATCCTTAAATCAACGTGGTGTGTCAATACGAGGTAAATAATGAGTAAGAGGACAATTAGAGTAATAAAGGATATCACATTACAACCGAAGGTAATATATAAGAGCACATATAACTCTAAGAGCTTACACTACATTTTCTGATTCCATCACAGTCATTAGTGAATGCAGTGACATAAAATTCGGTTTAAATTAGTCACTCCTATAGTAGGGCTTGATATTTTTCACATGATGTTTTCCTTCATAGTTGCCAGAACGTAATACTTCCAGTTCCACTGTATTTCAATGCCAATGATTTTATATGGTCCCTTATATTCTAAGCTGATTCTTTTTTTTATTTTATCTGTTATCTTAGTCGATTTTTTATGTGTCTTAATCAACACCAAATCACCCACTTTGTATGAGATTGGATAACAATTCTATCATGACGCTGTTTTCTTTGATTTGCCTTAGCTTCTAGAGTATGCGCTGCTAGTGGTATTTTATCATCCAAGGTCATGGTGGTCTAGGTGACATCCTTAATGAGTTCAGTAAATACCAACTCTGGTTCCTGGTTTAACAACAGCTCACAAGGTGCAAAACCTGTGGACATACGTGGCATGCTGTTAAGTAAATCCACAAAGTCTTTCAAATCGTCCCTCCAGAGGCTATGTTTGTGATGACAGTAGGTTCTGCACATACGATTAATCTCATTCATGAGCTGTGCTGCTGGATTCGAGGCTGGTGTATATTTTGCAATTAAGACTTGTTCAATGTTATTTTGATGTAGCAGCTCCTTCAACTCTTCGTAGATAAATTGTGGACCATTGTCTGTAAGTATCCTCTTTGGTTTACAAACATTTATAAAATAGTCATCAACCAACTTCTTCACCATCATCTTGCTAACAGCTCCTTTCAGTGGGTAAAATTTTACATATTTTGATCCTACATCCAATACCACCCTACTATGAGTAAAATTTCCTTGCAGCTTTGGCAAAGGGCCGAGGAGATAAATTGCAACTACATCCCCAATTCCATTTGGAATGATTGGATGCATAGGGCCTTGATGTCTAATTGTTATAGTCTTTGCCCTTTGGCAGGCATCACAAGTTCGTAATAACCTCCGTACCTTTTTTCTCATGCCAAAGAATAGGAACTCTCTTCTTAATTTCTCAGTGCATTTGTCGGCACTGTGTGTATTGCTGTAATGGATGTACCAAATCAACCGCTCTATAGTGTGCTCTGGAATACAGACCCTCCATTCTTGTTTTGTTTCATCACTACGTCTACGTAAGACATTATTATGAATCACATAGTATTTCCGAAGTTTCTCTTGACCTGCACAACCACACGTAGTCTTAACTAGCTTCGGCGCTTGATCCACGTTCTGCTCAAGCCGTATATTCTTAGTAAAATTCTCCACATAAGTCTCACATGGAACAGCTTTCATAAGACTAATACGCAGTACATTTTCTTCCTGTCCATTTACATTAATGTCTTCCATACCAGATGGCATTCTGGACAAGGCATCTGGTACAATGTTTTGGTCGCTTGCTCTGTAGATAATATCAACTTGATACTCCTGAAGTGCAGTAGCCCATCTAGTTAATGTCATATGATACAATTTACTTTCAGTCAGGAAGGAAAGTGCCTTATGGTCTGTTATCACCTTTGCCACTCTACCTGCCCGGTAATACCGAAATTTACTGAATCCTCAAGTAATTGCTAATGCTTCACATTCCGTAATTGTATACTGGCGCTCCAACTTCGTCAGTGCATGACTCGCGAAAGCTATTGTCCTTATTCCTCCTTCAATCTTGTCATCAATTTGACGCAGGTGCACGCCGAGTCCTTAGTCTGATGCATCACAGGCCATGTAAAAGTCATTTTCTAAGTCTGGGTGTGACAAAATTTGTTTATTACACAGATGCCTCTTGATATCCTCAAAATGCCTCTGACAGTCTTCAGTCCATTGCCACAGTTTTTTAGCTTTCAGAAGATTCAGCAAGTGAGGACTATTTAATGAATGATCACTCTCAAGTTTTCTATAGAATCCAGCTAATCCAAGAAATCCCTTTAATTGTTTCTCTCAACGAGGCACAGAAAAATAACTTATAACCAGCAACTTTACATCATCTGGTTCAATCCCTTGTTCACTAATTATATGTCCCAAGAAATGAGTCATTTCTTTTCCAAATTCTTATTTATTTATGTTCACAGCTACAGCAGCACTCTCAAATGCAGTCAAGACACCATCCAAAGTCTGCACATGTTCTTCCCCTGTCATCATAATAATGAGAATGTCATCTACATAACACGTAACTTTTTTCAGAAGCTACTCTCGTAACGCCCTGTCTAATGATCGAATGAAGGCTGATGTAGAAATGTTGAGCCCAAAAGGTAGAACACAGTATTGGTAGCTTTTTCCTTCATATAGAAAATACCGTATATTGTCTTGAGCCCTTACGCAGTGGAATCTGCCAATATCCAGATTTCAGATCGATGCTGCTGAATAATTTTACCTATGAAACTTTTGAATCAACTCCTCCAAACTCTGAGACCTGTCTCTCTGTGGCAGTATGGTTTTATTCATTGGTCTAGCATCTTGCACAATTTGACATTCCCATTTTTCTTCTCCACAACAAATAAGAGGTTATTATACTGGCTTGATGAACGTTCAATAATTCCCATTTTCAACATCTTGCTAATCTTCTCATTGACAGCTTCACGTTTGGCTTGTGGAATAGCGTATGGGCTTGCAAAGAAGGGTTCCTGCTCCTTCACCTCTATCTTGCATTCTGCTGCCTCGATTACTCCAGATTCATCAGCAAAATCCAGAATGTGCCTCCTCAAAACATCTGCAAGAGTTTTGATTCCTTACCCCCATCCTGTTGTAGCAAGGTTAACTTCTTCTGAAGCGCTCTCCCAGAGTCTTCCACTCTAATTTGATGTTTCTATTTCCACTGCCTTTTATTCAAGCCTGCAGTGTCACCTTTCTATACATGTTGTGGTACAGCTTCTGACTCCATGTCAATTTGAATCTTAGCCAATCCTATTACTTCACATGCCTCCATGACACCCTTGAAGGCAATAACCTCCTCTTCTCCTTTATTAACTATCCTTACATTCCCGTTTCTAAAAATCTAAGTACTTTTGCTGGTTTGCTAACCACTGAACACCAAATATACAACGCAATGCCAGTCCAGGCACAAGCAATGCTGAAACATCGTAAGTCTTCCCATTAAAATTTACTGTAATCAGGATTGCCTCCTTTACATTTTTACCTTTTGTACCAACAGTACCCACAATGGACACACCATTTACAGGAAAATTCGGTATTTTCTACCTTCTTCCAACCATGCTGTATACAACCTTTGTGACACTATATTAACTGGACTTCCTGAATTTAGAAGAACGTCATATTTTACATTGAAAATTTCTCCCTCTACAGTTGGTTGCCCAGCTCCCTCCAGAACATCAGCATCGTCCTTTAGCAAGTCATTTGAGACTTCATCCCTTTGTTCCAATTTTTGTATGGTCACCACTCTCGACTCTCTACTTCTATCAGCCACGAAATCCTCTTCAAGCATTACTGCACATTGCTTGTGAAAATCTCTATCAAGTGGCTTCCTTTCCTTGTACTCCTAAAACTCCTTACACACTTATCCCAAAGCTGCAGATTTGCACACCTTTCTGTAAGTCTCTTTTCAATCTGATAACTCTCATCATCTTCTTGGCTTAACAGCAACATTGTCATTGGAGATCCCATATCAGAATGCATTTTCACACTTTCACTCCTATTTGTATAGTCAGTGTTCTCAACATCACCTGTGACCTCATAAACTCTATAATCCTTATGATCTTCTAAGAGACGTAGACAGTCATGATTTTCACTCCAACCATAGCTCCCTTCCTCTGTCACACATCCGCTAATGTGACAGGGTTGACAGTCTTTCATGGTACCCGAACAACAGTTTTGTAGTGCTGTCTTCCTCATAACTAACAATTGCATTAAAATCCTCATGCTTACTCTCTTGCGCACGTATTCCTCTATCTCTTCTCGTCTTTCTAGCATCGTACTCTTGCTCCCTATGTACCTGACCATCATACATTTTAACAAACTCAGTCATCCATGATTCTCTACCTGTTAACCCATCACTATTTAGAACATCATCTCCCTTTAACTGTTGCAGATCTTTTCCTTGGCATTTAGTCTCCTCTGGTTCTCCAACTTTAGTGACCTGTACATAATTAACATAATCCATCCTGCATATTCCTTGACTAACTGTTGCATTATCTGCCATTCTTTGTTGATGTTTAACTACCTGCTCCATTACATCCTCTTCACGTTTAACTCCTGTTCTTATTCTATAACTCTCCAGTTTATTGTTCTAGACTGTTGTCCGAGGCAGTAGTTCTGTTTCTGGGATTCCTAACCGGACCTCATCAGGAATCTCACCTAGTTTTCCTCTCCTCGTGGTTCACGATTTTGTTCTGGCTCAGTCTGTTCACTGAACCCTGTTCTCTGATACCTACCTATCATTGTAGAATGCAACACCACCACCTCTACGTCTGTGGTCACTATGTCTTCCTCTGAATCCGCGCCCATGTGATCCTCGATAATTATTGTACTATCATCGATCATCATGTCTTCTGTCATTTATTGGTCTGTCCCTGTTGGCTGCATCAAGAGTTCTTGGCTGCCTTCGTTCAGGTTCCACCACATGATTTCTTTCTTCCAAATTGTCTAGTTGTCCCAGAGCTAGCTTAATTGCATCTACATCATCCCTTGATATAGCCAGTAGCTTCTCCTATGTTGTTGTTGGCATCTTACAAATGATCAACGACACTAATGCCTCTTTGCCTATCGGTTCATCCTGGTACATGATTTTATCATATAGGTTTTGAAATAATTTCTTTAAAACCTCTATCACGTTCATAACTATACCTTCTATGCTGATAGAGTTCATTCCAAACCTCATTATGTTTCCTTGCTGTCCAATATTCATTTAGGACTACCTTCCTAAAACTTTCATATGTCTCACATTCTCGTCCAACACTTAATCCCCATGTGCATGCTTCTGCTTCCATATATGACACCACAAATCTAATTTTTCTAGGGTCATCCCACAGTACTAGAAATACATCCTCAAACTGATCCAAGAAATCACGTGGATGCCAATTCCCATTAGGACTGAATTTTTTGAAAGTCTCCATAACATTTTGCACTCCTACAAAATTGTTGTTAGTTACAACACTATCACGTAATAGTGCCCTGACCTTGGCTTTCACATGTTCCACTACCTCTTACTTCGTGGTTCCTATGTCAGCACTTACAATATCTACTCGCTTCGCAAAAAAATGGTTCAAATGACTCTGAGCACTATGGGTTCAAAAATGGCTCTGAGCACTATGGGACTAAACATCTATGGTCATCAGTCCCCTAGAACTTAGAACTACTTAAACCTAACTAACCCAAGGACATCACACAACACCCAGCCATCACGAGGCAGAGAAAATCCCTGACCCCGCCGGGAATCGAACCCGGGAACCCGAGCGTGGGAAGCGAGAACGCTACCGCACGACCACGAGATGCGGGCTGAGCACTATGGGACTTAACATCTGAGGTCATCAGTCTTCTAGAACTAACTAACCTAACAACATGGCACACACAAATGCCTGACGCAGGATTCGAACCTGCGACTGTAACTGTTGCGTGGTTCCAGACTGAAGCGCCTAGAAGCGCTCGGTCACAGCGGCCGGCCTACTCGCTTCACACATCGCTTTTGTTCCAGCTCTAACTGTGAAACGTTTTTATTCCAGTTTTTTCACATAGTTCGTCTGCTTGTTTGCCTCCTTCTTAGCCTCGGTCATGTGATTAGTAATCTTCTTATGCCATTGCTCCATTTCTTCATTTGTATATTGGCACTTACCGATTTTGCATCTATCCCCCTTTCGCATTCTTTCGCTGTCTTACGCATTTCATCTCTAAGTTCATCTGTCTTTTTATTCAGCTTTTCATCTTGCTTCTGGAGTTTATCATCAAAACATTTCAGTTCTACACTGAAACTTTCTCAGACCATTTTGATCTCCTCTACCAGAAACCTTTGAGTTTTATTACTCTGTTCCATCTCTTTCTTAATCTGCTCATTGGATGCCTTAAGTTGCTTAATCTGCTAGTTAGTTTGTTTATTAGATGCCTCAATTTTCGTACTAGACACCAAAGGCTCTCGCAATAGGCAATACAAGTTCAAATTTTGAACTTGTTGTCCTCATTTGGCTGCATACAAAACTGAAAACAGATCTGCACTAGAATTCCCTACATCATCTACCATGGTAGCATCAGCAAAACTACAACCAACTGATGCCTCATTCTTAGACATCTCATTTTTACTATACAGTGATGCTGGTAAACCAGTCATTTAACACCCCATCATTTATCACTTCCACCTTTACCTTCTTTACATCTACTTCTTCACGTTCAAATTTAAGTGACATCATGGTATCAGAATCACTTAACAAGTCATTGTCATCTACACTCCTGGAAATGGAAAAAAGAACACATTGACACCGGTGTGTCAGACCCACCATACTTGCTCCGGACACTGCGAGAGGGCTGTACAAGCAATGATCACACGCACGGCACAGCGGACACACCAGGAACCGCGGTGTTGGCCGTCGAATGGCGCTAGCTGCGCAGCATTTGGGCACCGCCGCCGTCAGTGTCAGCCAGTTTGCCGTGGCATACGGAGCTCCATCGCAGTCTTTAACACTGGTAGCATGCCGCGACAGCGTGGACGTGAACCGTATGTGCAGTTGACGGACTTTGAGCGAGGGCGTATAGTGGGCATGCGGGAGGCCGGGTGGACGTACCGCCGAATTGCTCAACACGTGGGGCGTGAGGTCTCCACAGTACATCGATGTTGTCCCCAGTGGTCGGCGGAAGGTGCACGTGCCCGTCGACCTGGGACCGGACCGCAGCGACGCACGGATGCACGCCAAGACCGTAGGATCCTACGCAGTGCCGTAGGGGACCGCACCGCCACTTCCCAGCAAATTAGGGACACTGTTGCTCCTGGGGTATCGGCGAGAACCATTCGCAACCGTCTCCATGAAACTGGGCTACGGTCCCGCACACCGTTAGGCCGTCTTCCGCTCACGCCCCAACATCGTGCAGCCCGCCTCCAGTGGTGTCGCGACAGGCGTGAATGGAGGTCTTCAGCGATGAGAGTCGCTTCTGCCTTGGTGCCAATGATGGTCGTATGCGTGTTTGGCGCCGTGCAGGTGAGCGCCACAATCAGGACTGCATACGACCGAGGCACACAGGGCCTACACCCGGCATCATGGTGTGGGGAGCGATCTCCTACACTGGCCGTACACCACTGGTGATCGTCGAGGGGACACTGAATAGTGCACGGTACATCCAAACCGTCATCGAACCCATCGTTCTACCATTCCTAGACCAGCAAGGGAACTTGCTGTTCCAACAGGACAGTGCACGTCCGCATGTATCCCGTGCCACCCAACGTGCTCTAGAAGGTGTAAGTCAACTACCCTGGCCAGCAAGATCTCCGGATCTGTCCCCCATTGAGCACGTTTGGGACTGGATGAAGCGTCGTCTCACGCGGTCTGCACGTCCAGCACGAACGCTGGTCCAACTGAGGCGCCAGGTGGAAATGGCATGGCAAGCCGTTCCACAGGACTACATCCAGCATCTCTACGATCGTCTCCATGGGAGAATAGCAGCCTGCATTGCTGCGAAAGGTGGATATACACTGTACTAGTGCCGACATTGTGCATGCTCTGTTGCCTGTGTCTATGTGCCTGTGGTTCTGTCAGTGTGATCATGTGATGTATCTGACCCCAGGAATGTGTCAATAAAGTTTCCCCTTCCTGGGACAATGAATTCACGGTGTTCTTATTTCAATTTCCAGGAGTGTATTTTCAGCTTTATCTCCTTTACATTATCCGTCAGATGATCCTCATTAAACATCTGTAAGATACTGTCCATACTGACATCTATTTCCCTTGCTACTTCTATAAAACCAGTTGGTACCTTTCTAACTCTAATTTATCTGACAGAGCCTATTCAAACATATAACAATAACACAACTCAATGGCGTCTATGTTGGTAATGCCGATACTTAACACCACATTTACATGCAACAATTCAGTAGAATTCAATCATATCCCTATTACTGGGTACGCTACTGTTGTTAGTTTCGTTACGCACCCATCGCGACACCTCGCCTGCTATTATTGTGTGTCTGCTGCGTGTTGCTGTAGTGTTGTCAGCGCTACTGCTATTCCGCGCGTCCAAGATGACGCGAAGCAATCCAGCGCGCGATGATCCGTTGTCTCGATCTCCACGCCTCAGTGTGAGACTATGCTGAATTGATATCATCTCCAATGCTTAGTTCCGCCATTAACGGAGATGAGGTACTGCTGCAACTTGCGATATTCCGTTCTCTCTGCGTTAACTCTTCCGTAGCGCCGCACCACGAACGATGATTGAATTACACACCTTCCGTTATTTGCATCAGTGGTGGGGTTACAACACGGCCCACGTTGCTCTGCTGTCTTGACGTCAGCTCTTCATTGGCGCCGCAGTACGACCGATAACTCAACGGCTGCAACTTCACTTGTCAATATCCAGCTTCAGTGGATGGGGGGATATAGTACGGTTCACGACACTCAGTTGTTCACACGTTAGCTCACTGTGGTACTGCTGTATGGAGTATTACCAACTGCCGTGATTGTCACTTATTCGACTACTGTCATGGGAAGTGATATAGTTCATTTCCACTTTTCTGACCTCACGTTCTTTGCTCCGCGCTGCAGTAATACTGTCTTATGATGGTATCACTGCGCATTCCCGTTTTTGTTTGTCATACACAAAAGCACGTGTGACATCGCAAAAAATTGAATATCAAATTAATTTTCAGTTACTGCGATCGGCACTCCTATCCGAAGATTGCAATTCCTAAAACTCAGCAACCATGTAAGCGAACTGGGGAGGTCGGGGTTATTGTTTCGTCTGTATTTGGTATTCCTACCCACTCACCTCGTAAATTCAATCGTCATTCGGTTCTTCCCTTGCAGTCTAGGAACAACGGCTTGAGTATTTCTGTAATAAATGATAACTAACAAGGGGAATAAAGGAATGCCAATTTCCGAAATTTATGCTTCAGCCTAGTATAATCCATTGATGTGTTTTTAACACTTGCACTACACAGGGCTGCACTGTTACACGCTTCACAAAGTAACAAATATGTTGATACACTGATACATACAGTAACACTATACCACAATACATCAACCCACACTGCAAAACAAATACGGCGTTAGTGGCAATATAGGTAATCCAAGTGTCATTTACCGACGCGGATGAGATGCTGGCGGGCATCTAATCACGTTCTCACGATTGTTCTCGTGGTTTTTGACTTCGCGAACCGCGGGTTACGTCTCGTGAGGTAAACGGATGATTACAGAGCATCAAACACCTTTATGGTCACAAAATTTACTTGTTCTCTTAGCCTGATTCCTTAACACCTTCGCACCAAGCACACGGCTAAACACCTCCACGTGACTCCCTCACTCGTTCTGGCGCGAAAAAAAAGCGACCATAGCGCTGTCATTATAATCGATATCAGTGCTACTCGATAAATGCTTACAATGCGCTGGACATTGCGTCATCTGGACTATGCGCAAGAGGCACTACATTAGTACCATATGGAGTAGATGAGAATTTGGTTCAGACGGGAGGCGTTCTATGGTACTCCGTGTAGTTGCGATGGCCACAGTGTCCGGCTGCCGCAGTGGTCAGCGCATCTGCCTAGTAAGCAGGAGATCCGGGTTTGAATCCCGGTCTGGCACAAAGTCTGAACTTTCCCCGTTGATTTCAATCAGTGGCCACTAGCATTTAGTGCAATTAACTCCTTTGTGTATGGATTGATTCATAACGGCTGTGGGATCAAAATCGTCTTTCTTCTTTCGGACATATCTGAAAGAACAGACACGACTTATATAATCCTTTATAACATGATGGAACATCGTAGCTGTTCACTTCCGCCAACACAGAATGACTTGATGTTGCGTTGTTTCCTTTCCAATGCAGGAAACGAATAACGGTTTCATATTCGAATTTATCACTGGGCTGTGCCACTTTGTTTCTGCTCTTCTATAGTTGGAGTCATAAACGATGAGAGTTGAGTTTTGGTTAGTTCTGCGAACCTACATCACACGTTCTCCTACAGCCAATGTGCGTTCGTTAGTGTTCTGAGCGCTGTGGTGTGAACAGCGAGTGCCAAAATTAAACGTTATCTTGCGAGTTGTTTAGTGGCATTTTATTCAATTTGCGCGAGAGATATGATTTGCAGGATAAACGGGTTCTTCTACCGGAAATCACGTGTATGTGGGTACCGCAAATGTCTCTTGGAACCGGCTACGCTGCAATTCCTTTGTGTATTGATTGATTCATAACGGCTGCGGGATCAAAATCGTCTTTCTTCTTTCGGACATATCTGAAAGAACAGACACGACTTATATAATCCTTTATAACATGATGGAACATCGTAATTCATAACGGCTGCGGGATCAAAATCGTCTTTCTTCTTTCGGACATATCTGAAAGAACAGACACGACTTATATAATCCTTTATAACATGATGGAACATCGGATAAGATTATTAGATTATTAGAAAATTTATAAAGAAAAATTTTAGAATTTTAAAGGCAGAGAGATGGAATGAACTTAGAACTATCGAGTTATTAGCGATCGTCAAAATTTAACAGATAATTAGAAAAGACAAAGTTTAAAAATTTAATGACGAAGAGATGAAACGTACGAATTCGACTATTCAGACGTGCGACCGTACTGCGGCGCGGGAATTTGTTTGTACCAGAACTGCAGACATATACCTGAAAACAATTTATTTTTTCGAGGAGATATCGAAACTTTATAACAGCCTCTCACATATGGCTTGACGTTAAATTTAGTACTTCGTCTCCATCAGCAACTGTAAGAATATCTGTTGAAAAAATCAGCAACCAGCTCCACGAAAGAAATTTTATTTCCTTACCTGTTTCAAACACCTGCTGTCCTTCTTCAGAAGACTATGCGGAAGAATTTATCTCAGATAAGTACGAACTAGGTAAGACTCTAGTGCTTTTCTTCAAAACATTGTGCAGAAAAAATATATCGCAAATAAGTACAAGACGGATAAGATTATTAGAAAATTTATAAAGAAAAATTTTAGAATTTTAAAGGCAGATAGATGGAATGTACTTAGAACTATCGAGTTATTAGCGATCGTCAAAATTTAACAGATAATTAGAAAAGACAAAGTTTAAAAATTTAATGACGAAGAGATGAAACGTACGTAGGATTACCGCATTATTGTTGTTGTTGTTGTGGTCTTCAGTCCTGAGACTGGTTTGATGCAGCTCTCCATGCTACTCTATCCTGTGCAAGCTTCTTCATCTCCCAGTACCTACTGCAACCTACATCCTTCTGAATCTGCTTAGTGTATGCACCTCTTGGTCTCCCCCTACGATTTTTACCCTCCACGCTGCCCTCCAATACTAAATTGGTGATCCCTTGATGCCTCAGAACATGTCCTACCAACCGATCCCTTCTTCTTGTCAAGTTGTGCCACAAACTCCTCTTCTCCCCAATCCTATTCAGTACCTCATCATTAGTTATGTGATCTACCCATCTAATCTTCAGCATTCTTCTGTAGCACCACATTTCGAAAGCTTCTATTCTCTTCTTGTCCAAACTATTTATCGTCCATGTTTCACTTCCATACATGGCTACACTCCATACAAATACTTTCAGAAAAGACTTCCTGACACTTAAATCTATACTCGATGTTAACAAATTTCTCTTCTTCAGAAACGCTTTCCTTGCCATTGCCAGTCTACATTTTATATCCTCTCTACTTCGACCATCATCAGTTATTTTGCTCCCCAAATAGCAAAACTCCTTTACTACTTTAAGTGTCTCATTTCCTAATCTAATACCCTCAACATCACCCGACTTAATTCGACTACATTCCATTATCCTCGTTTTGCTTTTGTTGATGTTCATCTTATATCCTCCCTTCAAGACACCATCCATTCCGTTCAACTGCTCTTCCAAGTCCTTTGCTGTCTCTGACAGAATTACAATGTCATCGGCGAACCTCAAAGTTTTTATTTCTTCTCCATGGATGTTAATACCTACTCCAAATTTTTCTTTTGTTTCCTTTACTGCTTGCTCAATATACAGATTGAATAACATCGCGGAGAGGCTACAACCCTGTCTTACTCCCTTCCCAACCACTGCTTCCCTTTCATGTCCCTCGACTCTTATAACTGCCATCTGGTTTCTGTACAAATTGTAAATAGCCTTCCGCTCCCTGTATTTTACCCCTGCCACCTTTAGTATTTGAAAGAGAGTATTCCAGTGAACATTGTCAAAAGCTTTCTCTAAGTCTACAAATGCTAGAAACGTAGGTTTGCCTTTCCTTAATCTTTCTTCTAAGATAAGTAGTAAGGTCAGTATTGCCTCACATGTTCCAACATTTCTACGGAATCCAAACTGATCTTCCCCGAGGTCGGCTTCTACTAGTTTTTCCATTCGTCTGTAAAGAATTCGTGTTAGTATTTTGCAGCTGTGGCTTATTAAACTGATTGTTCGGTATTCTCACATCTGTCAACACCTGCTTTCTTTGGGATTGGAATTATTATATTCTTCTTGAAGTCTGTGGGTATTTCGGCTGTTTCATACATCTTGCTCACCAGATGGTGGAGTTTTGTCAGGACTGGCTCTCCCAAGGCCGTCAGTAGTTCCAATGGAATGTTGTCTACTCCGGGGGCCTTGTTTCGACTCAGGTCTTTCAGTGCTCTGTCAAACTCTTCACGCAGTATCGTATCTCCCATTTCATCCTCATCTACATCCTCTTCCATTTCCATAATATTGTCCTCAAGTACATCGCCCTTGTATAGACCCTCTATATACTCCTTCCACCTTTCTGCTTTCCCTTCTTTGCTTAGAACTGGGTTTCCATCTGAGCTCTTGATATTCATACAAGTGGTTCTCTTATCTCCAAAGGTCTCTTTAATTTTCCTGTAGGCAGTATCTATCTTACCCCTAGTGAGATAAGCCTCTACATCCTTACATTTGTCCTCTAGCCATCCCTGCTTAGCCATTTTGCACTTCCTGTCGATCTCATTTTTGAGACGTTTGTATTCGTTTTTGCCTGCTTCATTTACTGCATTTTTATATTTTCTCCTTTCATCAATCAAATTCAATATTTCTTCTGTTACCCAAGGATTTCTACCAGCCCTCGTCTTTTTACCTACTTGATCCTCTGCTGCCTTCACTACTTCATTCCTCAAAGCTACCCATTCTTCTTCTACTGTATTTCTTTCCCCCATTCCTGTCAATTGTTCCCTTATGCTCTCCCTGAAACTCTGTACAACCTCTGGTTCTTTCAGTTTATCCAGGTCCCATCTCCTTAAATTCCCACCTTTTTGCAGTTTCTTTAGTTTTAATCTACAGGTCATAACCAATAGATTGTGGTCAGAGTCCACATCTGCCCCTGGAAATGTCTTACAATTTAAAACCTGGTTCCTAAATCTCTGTCTTACCATTATATAATCTATCTGATACCTTTTAGTATCTCCAGGGTTCTTCCATGTATACAACCTTCTATCATGATTCTTAAACCAAGTGTTAGCTATGATTAAGTTGTGCTCTGTGCAAAATTCTACCAGGCGGCTTCCTCTTTCATTTCTTAGCCCCAATCCATATTAACCTACTACGTTTCCTTCTCTCCCTTTTCCTACACTCGAATTCCAGTCACCCATGACTATTAAATTTTCGTCTCCCTTCACTATCTGAATAATTTCTTTTATTTCATCATACATTTCTTCAATTTCTTCGTCATCTGCAGAGCTAGTTGGCATATAAACTTGTACTACTGTAGGAGGTGTGGGCTTCGTATATATCTTGGCCACAATAATGCGTTCACTAAGTTGTTTGTAGTAGCTTACCCGCGTTCCTATTTTCCTATTCATTATTAAACCTACTCCTGCATTACCCCTATTTGACTTTGTGTTTATAACCCTGTAGTCACCTGACCAGAAGTCTTGTTCATCCTGCCACCGAACTTCACTAATTGGTTCAAATGGCTCTGAGCACTATGGGACTCAACTGCTGAGGTCATTAGTCCCCTAGAACTTAGAACTAGTTAAACCTAACTAACCTAAGGACATCACAAACATCCATTCCCGAGGCAGGATTCGAACCTGCGACCGTAGCGGTCTTGCGGTTCCAGACTGCAGCGCCTTTAACCGCACGGCCACTTCGGCCGGCTCTTCACTAATTCCCACTATATCTAACTTTAACCTATCCATTTCCCTTTTCAAATTTTCTAACCTACCTGCCCGATTAGGGGACCTGACAATCCACGCTCCGATCCGTAGAACGCCAGTTTTCTTTCTCCTGATAACGACATCCTCTTGAGTAGTCCCCGCCCGGAGATCCGAATGGGGGACTATTTTACCTCCGGAATATTTTACCCAAGAGGACGCCATCATTATTTAATCATACAGTAAAGCTGCATGCCCTCGGGAAAAATTACGGCCGTAGTTTCCCCTTGCTTTCAGCCGTTCGCAGTACCAGCACAGCAAGGCCGTTTTGGTTATTGTTACAAGGCCAGATCAGTCAATCATCCAGACTGTTGCCCTTGCAACTACTGAAAAGGCTGCTGCCCCTCTTCAGGAACCACACGTTTGTCTGGCCTCTCAACAGATACCCCTCCGTTGTGGTTGTACCTACGGTACGGCTATCTGTATCGCTGAGGCACGCAAGCCTCCCCACCAACGGCAAGGTCCATGGTTCATGGGGGGGACCGCATTATTAGCGAGCATAAAAAATAAGCAGGTGTATGCAGAACAGTACTGTGTTTCTGCAAAAACACAATCACAATATGAAGTAAATAATAAAATGCGTCAATGCAAAAAGAGCTCGTGGTTCTCACATATCACACCTGGCAAGAAAAGTGACACAAGTCAATAAACGGCAATTTTTAATTTCTGGCACTGAAATATGCGTGTGAAGTGTCCCAACGTGCAGGAAAAGCGTCACATATCTATCCCGCAATTTGTGGGTTTCAGGGCAATTGCATCCGTCTTGTTGTAGGCCACTTCATGATTCGCCACGTCAAGAATGGCGTGACATAAGCTTTGCTATTTGGAGATGTGCAAAGGTCATTCAAGAAGACCGGCAGATTCAGAGTTGTGAAACTTTTCGTGTATAAGGAAAGCTGAATATAATTTTTAGTATAATCTATTGTTTCAAGCCGGCCGCTGTGGCTGAACGGTTCTAGGCGCTTCAATCGTTCCGCTGCTGCTACGATCACAAGTTTGAATCCTGCCTCGGGCATGGATGTGTGTGATGTCCTTAGGTTAGTTAGGTTTAAGTAGTTCTAAGTCTAGGGGACTGATGACCTCAAATGTCCCATAGTGCTCAGAGCCATTTGAACAATTTGTTATTTCAATTTCTGCGTTTATGCAGTATCTAAAGGAGCAGGCACTCTTTTGACGATTACAGCTCTAGCAAATATTACGGAATTTCCTCTGTTGTACAAGATAAGAAAAAAAAGGAAATTTCTGCTAGGTAAAGGAAGTTCGTATTGAAGTCACGGCGAAATGTGTTCCTACAGTGTGTCAGCCAATTATGATTGTGCCTTTCCGAAAATTGTGTGCATTAAATTTTACCGAATTGATGTTCCTTACTAATTGTATTTATTTTCATAAATTACAAACGTGCATTTTGTATTTTCTAATAAAACTGGTTTCCCATTTTTTATTTTAACGTAAGTACTAATTTTGCCTGACGGAGTTTCGAATGTCGTAACTAAGTATATATATATATATATATATATATATATATATATATATATATATATATATATATATATATAATCTGGGGTGGTAAATTGGACAGAGTCCTGAGGAGCCATAATAATAACAAAAACGATTTTGGGAAATCAAGGAAAGTGACATAATCGAAACAATTAATTAATACTTCCCTGCTAACACCTCACTTTTGACGAATACAGAACTACATGTCCGTATTACTGTTGCATAGCCTATAATGGAATTTACCGCGAAAATTAGTTACTTTAAATTTAAAAGACCCTTATACTATTTCAATATAAGTTTTATAGAATTTATTCAGTCGATTTTTCTCAAGTATTGCATTATTTAGTTGTGTCACTGTCCTTGCTGAGGTGCAATGTGGATCATAGCACACTCACAGATGTGGCATAAGGATACCAAAGAACAAGTGCAGACATAATGTAAGAACTGGAGCTAATCAGCTAATCAGCTTACAGGTAGTGATACATTTTGATACAGGTGATTAGCGCCAGCCGCTGTGGACGAGCGGTTCTAGGCGCCTCAGTCCGAAACAGTGCTGCTGCTACGGTCGCAGGTTCGAATCATGCCTCGGACATGGATGTGTGTGATGTCCTTAGGTTAGTTAGGTTTTAGTAGTTCTAAGTCTAGAAGACTGATGACCTCCGATGTTAAGTCCCATAGTGCTTGGAGCCATTTGAACATGTGATTAGTCATATGTAAACAACGAGCTATAGACAATCCATTTTTATTGTTACAGGTGTTTTACCTTATTGTTACAGGTAGTGCTTACGGTTGATAAGCACGTTTAGACATTTAGTGTCAGTCAGTTAAACCTATTGTATTTGTTTCATACCATTATTATGAATGTCGCTAGTTTCAGTTACTTCAAGGAACGTATTTATGACTCTGTATACGTTCCTGAACTAATTATGTCACTACAACAGAGGTATAATGCTAACACCACGTTTCTTTTGTTCTGTAGTTATTTGTGACCCCCCATTGCGGTTACTGGGCTGGAATTGTTTCACTATTAACTCCAGTTATTGCTTCTTCCCCCATGGTACACCTCGAACGTTGTTTCTGCGGGCGCATTTCCTGCTGGCATGCTACTTACATCTCTACACCAGTTCGACGATGTGTTATAGAAGTTAACATACAACTGGTATGAATTTCACTACTTACAATTGTTTCAGGAATCCTATTTGTGACCTTTGGTATTTTCCAGTGCTGGCTGTTTCACTATTATAGAAATATACATTTGTGCCCACGCTTCCTGTTCTCTATAGTCATTTTTGACCTTCCATATATGCTGTTGATTTAGATTTGTTTCTCCACTTACTCCGGTTGCAGCTTCCGGCCCCATGATGCACTTCACACTTTGGTTTCGCAGACAGTTCCTGCTAGCATGCTATTGTCCTCTCTACATCTGTTTCAGTGATCAGTTCCTAAACTTCACATCCATAACGTCACATGTCGTTGGTATTAACTTACCTTATTTATCATTAATATCTAGGATTTTATATATGAGCTAATACCATGGTTATGCACACTTAAATTATGGTCAGTGTTTTATGGAAACTATGGTTGCCTAAGTTTTTGTTTTTAACACCCGTACTTTATTTTACTTTTGTCCCCGTTTTACTTTTGCCCCCATCCCCCCTCCTCACTCTGTGAGAAACGTGAAGTTATGCATGTCATCATCTTATTAGTTCCAGTTGTCTGCTCTCATAGGCTGATTAGTGACAGTTTTTGGATGATGTCTAAACTTATTCTTTGGTGTCCTTATACTGCATTTGGAAATGTACTGTGATCCATATATAAGAACTCACGAGGTCTTTTTGTATTAACGAATTTTATTATTGTATTACGTATTGTTATTGTTCTTTTATAGGAGTACAGTACTATGCTGAATACATCTACATATTTTTGATTCTCGCTAATAATGCAATAATTCTAAATATGTACCATGGCTTTGTCTTTAAATTATTAAACTTTTAATTCTTATATTTTCTGATATTCATAACTAGCTTGCACTTGTTTGAAGATATTTTCTGTACAGAAGGAGAGTACTGGGTGCCTGAAACCGGTACAGAAATAAAATTTCTCTTGTGGGACTGGTTGCTCATTTTGTCAAAAAATACCTCTCGCATATACTCCACAAATTACTGTACAGTAGATGACGGAGTTCTGTTGACACCTATAATAACCAAAACTCTCCTGTTTCACTCACATACGAAGCAAAATAACTATTTGTACACCGCAGCACGATACTGTTCTCAAGGTGCTTGTGTGGGATATGCGACGGAAATAATGGAGTTGTTCTCCAGGGCTACTCGATCACCGGACAATAGATTTATCCAACAAGGTTTTTCCACAAGTACACATTTAGTCTAGTAATTTTCGTTCAGATTTCTTAGGCATCACTGCTACAACACCATATAGGCTGTACTTACCTGTTACGATCTTAGCTGCGCGTCTCTGCAAACCTGTGACGTCTTTTTCCAGGCGACTTCCCAAGAATCCCAGTTACTGGAGAAGTACTATAGAGTAGGATGTACTATAGTGGTTCCCAGAGTTATTACAACAGATCTAAGTCTTTCCTTTGCCTTTCTTACCACTGATTTCCTGGCCTCGAAACTTATCCCATCGATTTGTGATCTTGCCCTTAAGTATTTAAATGACGTGACAGGGTCTAGAATTTTAATCTAGTGCTGTTATCTGCTGCTATCGTTTCTTTTTCGGATACAATGAGTTACCATAGTTCGTATATTTTCACAGTCAGCTACGCTTGTACAGGTATTTTAGTGATGCTGAGTGGATATGTATAACGTATTATCAATTGTAAGAGTAGTTGTAATATAGTTAAAACATTTTATGCTTCTTTCTCATGAATTGAAAGCACTCACAGCTGGATATTTTCCTTCGTTACCTGCTTATTTGAATTCCAGCTTTATAATTAAAAGAAAATGGATAATAAATTATCATTTCATTTGATTTTAGTGGTTGCAGGCGAATTATAGAAAACAGACATCCCTTTCCACTCCGTAATGAGTGTGAATTTCGTTTACTTCAACGAAGACGGACTCCTAGCAAGCAAAATTCATTTATGATAACGTCGTAGTAGATAGCTGCGTACAGATTCTAACTGATTTCGTACCTCGTACACTTTAATCCAGTTTCGTGAATGCACGTTTATCCTTCCAAAATGAAACATCCCATTGGAAATACAAATCAACATAAATCAAACAGTTTAAATACATTTAACGGTCCGTCCCGCATTCTATATCACGTCCTGCATTCTTTATCAATGCTGACTCTTACGTTCCATGTCGAGGCAGGATTCGAACCTGCGACCGTAGCGGTCGCGCAGTTCCAGACTGAAGCGCCTAGAACCGCTCGGTCACAACGGCCGGCTGAAGTTCATCTGCCACAAGAAGCAGAATAAAGTGTTAGTGATATCTTGGGGCTAGAATATCAAAATATCAAAATATTTCTAATGCGTTTTCGACGTGAACATTATGCGGGAGGGAAATATATTTCTGTACCGGAGCCACAAGTTACAATCGCTCGCGGAGGACAATTTTCTGTATTCGAAAAGTCATTTTCAGCATTGGCAGTTTTCTTTCGTCCACAAGTCTACGACTGTAGCTTGTGCTAAATATAACATGCTCAAAGATTTGTGACTAGTCACACTGAGCATTGTAAGAAACTGATGGGAGGCGGGGGTGTGAGGGGAGGGGCTGAAGTTCGAAATGGTTCAAATGGCTCTGAGCACTGAGTTCATCAGTCCCCTAGAACTTAGAACTACTTAAACCTAACTAACCTAAGGAGGACATCGCACACATCCATGTCGAGGCAGGATTCGAACCTGCGACCGTAGCGGTCGCGCAGTTCCAGACTGAAGCGCCTAGAACCGCTCGGTCACAACGGCCGGCTGAAGTTCATCTGCCACAAGAAGCAGAATAAAGTGTTAGTGATATCTTGGGGCACAACACTGTTCATTCTAGTTCCAAAGAAAATACGGCCTACTGTTCGACAACATGGCAGGCTAAAATTTTAATTTTAAGACTGTGTAAGGTGTTTTCATGATTTTCGTTCAACCAGATTCTTTTTATGGCTGTTCACGTATCCGCAAAGGTGAACCTTTGCCTCATCAGTGTAGGGGAAACGAGCCGGTTCTGCAATTCCATAGATGTCAGCATGACATTCTCAATGGAGAGAAGTCTTCCGAAGTAAGAGTGATTTCAGATGTGCCGCAGGAAAGTGTTGTAGGACCGTTGCTATTCACAATATACATAAATGACCTGGTGGATAACATCGGAAGTTCACTGAGGCTTTTTGCGGATGACGCTGTGGTATATCGAGAGGTTGTAACAATGGAAAATTTTACTGAAATGCAGGAGGATCTGCAACGAATTGACGCATGGTGCAGGGGATGGTAATGGAATCTCAATGTAGACAAGCGTAATGTGCTGCGAATACACAGAAAGAAAGGTCCTTTATCATTTAGCTACAATATAGCAGGTCAGCAACTGGAAGCAGTTAATTCCATAAATTATCTGGGAGTAGGCACTAGGAGTGATTTAAAATGGAATGACAATATAAAATTAATCGTCAGTTAATCAGATGCTAGACTGAGATTCATCGGAAGAATCCTAAGGAAATGCAGTCCGAAAACAGAGGAAGTAAGTCACAGTACACTTGTTTGCCCACTGACTGAATATTGCTCACCGGTGTGGGATCCATACCATATAGGGTTGATAGAAGAGATAGAGAAGATCCAACGGAGAGCAGCCCGCTTCGTTACAGTATCATTTAGTAACCACGAAAGCGTTACGGAGATGACAGATAAACTCGAGTGGAAGACTCTGCAAAAGAGACGCTCAGTAGCTCGGTACGGGCTTTTGTTGAAGTTTCGAGAACATACCTTCACCGAGGAGTCAAGCAGTATACTGCTCCCTCCTACGTATATCTCGCGAAGAGACAATGAGGATAAAATCAGAGAGATTAGAGCCCACACAGAGGCATACCAACAATCCTTCTTCCCGCGAACAATACGAGACTGAAATAGAAGGGAGAACCGATAGAGGTGCTCAAGGTACCCTCCCCCACACACCGTCAGGTGGCTTGCGGATTATGGATGTAGACGTAGATTTAGAGATAACGGAAACCATGTAAAATACGACAGAGGCTTTCCCTTGCCTGCTACCTCCAATTCCTGCAAACTACGAACATGATATTCGCGAAGTTTAATTAGGTTCTGCAATTTCATACATGTCAGAAAATGACGGAAACTATGTACAATACGATAGAGGCTTTCCCTTGCCTGCAAACTACGAACATGATATTCGCGAAATTTAATTCCTGGGTCGCTTTCTGAGCACTGCCATACGAAATCTGAGATAGGATATGCAGCAGCATCGATTTCTGCGTCAGAGCTAAGCGTTCGTCAAAACGCCCGGTATTTCGATCCTCTTCTTGTCTGCAACTGATCCGCTTTCCCTGAAACAGGTAATTAATCACGCTATTGTTGAATTGTTCAGCACTGCGGCGTCTGGGTACTTTACATGTAATGCCCCTATAACACGTGCATACAAACGACTGGTAAAATATTGCTAAACGATTAAAACCCTTTTCTCTTGGAAAAACATCGTATTACCAAGTAATAAACTGTACAACACTAAGAACATCATGTGACCTCAAACTGTTGCAATTTAGTCTTCGTTTGCTGTCGGCAATAACCGTGGTACTAGTGCGATAGCTGATCGAATGAATGAAGTGCTGTTTCTATTTACACATTTTTTTTCACGCACGCGATATTCCTATCACACTACATTACGGTAATGTTTGAATGAAAGTTTAAACAATTGTACTGGAACGAGAAACGGGGAATAAAAACATATGTGAGCTGTGAAATTATATACGGATGACACGGAGTATGTCAAAATGATTCTAAAATAAAATACAGTGTCGTCCCACACACATTTTACTGACTGAAGCACACACTGAAGATTTCACTAAGCTGAAATTTTACAAGTATAAACCGAGAACCAAGCTACATCGTAATACATGAAAAATGGTAGCTCTAAATCGTTAAATGATTTACAAAACAATTCATACGATACGTAAAACCTGTTAAAATCGAAAGACTGAAATCTCGTTGGTGCAACAGCTTTTAAAATAATACTATGTGTATAAATGTGTTAAACAACTAGTTATCGCGAGATTACATTCCAGTATCAACGAGAAATTATTGGATAATGAACGGTTACTGATTACAATCTGAGCGTGAGTCTGGCAGTTGCAAACATTTAGTACTGACAGTCATCACTGCAGCTCACTGACACTTGAAACACATTTACGATTAGTGGATTATACTACTGTTTCTATTTGCGCGTGAAACATGCGCATATGGCTACCGCTATATACGATATGACAGTATGAATAGACTGATAATAGCATCTGACGTAGAATATGTGGCTGCTGCCACGAAAGAGAGAACAGACATCATAATAAAATCACTGTCTTCAATTTTATTTTTTTGAACTGTTGCATTTTATCAGTAACGCTTCAATGTCAATGAATTGACATTTAAAAATAGTTACTTAACTCAAAACTATTACTTTTCTAAAACCGGTCTATTATGGGCACGAAGTTTATCTCCACGCTGCTGAAGTAATACATAATTCTATTAAATCAGTTCCATCCTCCTTTAAACAGCGGCTTTCCTGGAGGGCATAACTCTGGTGGGCGCCCATTCAGTATTCTATTGATTTAGTTAAATAGTTTTAAGCAAACAATCTACATCACTTATCCTCATAGCACTTTTAACTACGGATTAATGCAGTTTGTTCTAGTGATGTTTTCGAAAATGTCAACAACACAACTCAGATCACGAAAGACATTTTACGTATAGCGATTACCGTTAACATTAATGAGTCTACACTCTGATTTATGTCAGTAATGTTAGAGGAAGTCGTCTACATTTGACCTACCATTTTATTTTCAAATATAACTTAAGTTGCAAATAAATTAAGAAAGGTTTCAGTAAATACCACTTTGAAGTACTCTTCATTAAATCATTATGATGAACTGTAACACACCACCACTGTTTTTTATTAATTTGTATTTATAAACATATTGGCAAGTTGAAAAAACTTTGAGGTGTTTTATAAATTTGGGGGAGTCCTAAAAGTATTGACGTATCATTGACAGATCTCAGTAAAATTAAGGAAAAAATAGTTTAAAGAATAAAATATTAGAAAATGTTAATAAATATTGGAAAAAATTTACATATTTCTATTTTTAAATCGTAGTGTTACGTCATAAAATGTTATCATGTAATGTAAAGCATTCTAATCTATCGACAAAAGCACAAATATTAAAGTGTATCAGCTCCTGCACACTCATTGAGCAGCCACATATTACACTTAATGCACATAACCCATAGCTCTCCTTGCACATCATCAGAAAAGTTTTCTTAAAAAAAATTACGTTCTGCATCTCCACTGCATAGCTTGTTTTTTTCCAGCAGGGAAGCCAATGAGTGGCTTGGCCGGTTCATGTATCTGTGACTCATGTGAACTATCTTCTTGCTATTTTTGTCAAGCCCATATATATTTTTTATTTTTATTTTCTTTCTCTCAAGCTTCACCGTTTGGATGAGATTTCCCCATATTTTTCAAACTTCAGTTTCTCTTTCACAGTGTTTCCTTCGAAAAGACTCCTAGAAATTATTTCTCTAGTAGTTCTAGTACATTTTTGTAACATTGTTTCATACGAGGCAGACTCTACGTCTTTACATCCTTCATTGATTTTCAGTTTGTTTGCCGTACGAACAGGAGCAATTTTGTAGGAATCAAATGCCGATGAGATACACTTGCTTGGCTGAGGTTCCCGCATTAAAGGGGCTGACACGTTGCATGTTCTCAGTGTAGCGGCACCACTGTTTAAGATGGGGAAGGGTTGGCATTGTTGCAATATTTTGGAGTGCACAAGTTACAGCCAGGCGCGGACCTGTTGACAGTAAGTTACGCTACCAGTTGATGCGAAGCAGAATGGAGGCCACAGGGCTGTAGACCTGCTGAAAAGAGTAAACACAGTGGTTTGCATGGCGCAAGTTACAGGCATAAGGGGCCCACTGGCCCAACCTAGGTGTTATGAGTACATGACTCTGAGTGGTGCATTAGCAAAACAGAGGTGCACAGTCACATATAAATAGGCGCCGGTTCACTAACAAGGGATTCAAGTGTGATGGCTCCCCTGGATGGCGGGACGTGTCACACCACCGGCTACATGCAGCAGCATATGGGTTGCCAGCGTTCCAGCCCACAGCAGGTCGCTGGTTCGACCCTGTGAGGCCAATGTGGGGTCCACAGCCAGCCAGCCAGCAGTGGGCCACGCCACGGCTCACTACTGCTCGCAGTCTTGATGGCTTCCAACACATGCTGGAGGCATTCCTAGGTGAGGGCTGCAGATTCGGACGCTAGATAGTGGGCGCTTGTTGTCGCCGCGATCTTAGCCACACCAGCAAGGAAGCATGCTACGGGCCACCTTGCAGCTCCGAGCAGGCGGCGCTGAGGCAGCAGGGATGGAGACTGCTGATTCAACTGCTGGCACATCCTGACGTTGTCACAACTCCGTGGCCATACAAGGCTGACACACAGATGTGCGTTGCGTGGATCGCTGAGGCAGCCTTTCCATGCCAAGCCGTTTTGCAGACAGCAAAGTGGTGTCCTCAGCATTATGGGACCCGGTGATGCAGACCGAGAGGAATGGGGGCACTCTAGCTTATAGTTGGAAATAATAAATCACTTGGGAAACTCGGACGAGTTTTAATACAGAGCATCCTGACAGTCTCTATCCTCGTCCAACATTCCTCTACACCAACTTAGACTATCTGAAATGGATGTGATACCTTCAGAAGGTTGTTCTTGGTCGTTTTTCTGTGGTACTGACGACAAGCTACACGCTTTCGCTACTTCATTCGTGGATTTCAAGTAGTCAGCTTCAGTAAAGATATTTTTGTTAAGAGGATCTATCCCCGTGACTCTGAAACCATTAACTACAATTTGTCGTGTTTATACTTCCAGAGACACTTCTCCAAATATCTCTATTATATCGTAAATGGTTCATGACCTATTTGAAGGGCGAAGCCATTGCTGTATCTCTTCACTGAAGTAAGCTTCTAAAGGTCACATGAAAGTGTTGTCTAGAGGCTGCAGTTTGTGGGTGCAGTGTGTGGAAAGTGACATAATAATCACGTAATTACTTCTTGCACTATCTTTGAAATCGTCTGTTAGCAGACGGCATTCCCTGATGAAGGCGAGAAACCAAGCAGAAATTACCTTAAGTAAAAACCAACAAATTGTTAAAAAACTGTTTCCGATCTTAGAAAAAAATCAAATTGTAAACATCTTGCTGTACAGGCCATTTATGATGCTTTACCTCAATAAAGCGAAAGGCTTGTGGTGAGAAAATCACGCATTTTCTTGTAATGTAACGACGGAACAAAAATACCCTCAGGACTCTCATTATTGTACCTCACACATCGGTGGTAAGGGCAGCAATTTGTCGCTGTCCTTCCGTCCGACAGTATACGGAATCTTACATTGTACAATATTGTTAATCTCGTCTCATCTGCATTGTAGAGCCTGTCAGTCGAAAAACTGTGTGTCAGATAAGCCTCCTCAAACAGCTCACAGAAAATTTCGACATTTTCTTTATTAAATCATAAAGCACATGAAAAAGAAATCGCACAGAGCTTTCGTAATGACAAAAATTTCTTAATACGCTGCCAAAATACATCCAACCAAGCTCTTACTGCCTCTCCTTTCTTAAACGGATGTTCTAGACCATTCGATATAGGTCACAAAGTGTGAAACCACAAAATTTCTCATCTATGTGAACTAGATAAGGTACTATCTTCTTTCCCAATTCTGCGTCTAATACAGATTTTCTTCCAGTTTTCCGTGAAATTAATTTTGCAAGAGAAACTTCAGCCGTAAGAAAATGGTTCTAGCTTCGATCGTGGCACATTAAATAATTTAGCAGCCTTCAGTGTCCACATAGTTTAATCTCTGACTGCACGAATCTCCTTAGTCATATCTGCTTCATTTTATTTCCTCTCTTTCCCTATGGGATATATTTAGACTTTGTTCTTGGCATTCCAGAACGAAAAAAAAAAGTTAATTATGCAGACAAAATTGTCAAAAATCTGTAGCCCAAATTTAGACAATACATACTCGCCCGAATTTAGACTACTACTAACACTTAATTTTTAGGTTAGCTGCAAAACAACGAAAAATGTAGCAATTAACGCTAAAGATATCCTAAAAGCTAACAAGGGAACCTCCCCATCGCACCCCCCTCAGATTTAGTTATAAGTTGGCACAGTGGATAGGCCTTGAAAAACTGAACACAGATCAATCGAGAATACAGGAAGAAGTTGTGTGGAACTCTGAAAAATTAAGCAAAATATACAAACTGAGTAATCCATGCGAATTATAGGCAACATCTGGGAGAGACTCCAGCCAGCAGCGCCGTGGTCCCGTGGTTAGCGTGAGCAGCTGCAGAGCTAGAGGTCCTTGGTTCAAGTCTTCCCTCGAGCTAAAACTTTTAATTTTTTATTTACAGTTTGTCACAAACTCTTTATGTTTTCATCTCTTTTTTGGGAGTGATTATCATATCCACAAGAAAACCTAAATCGGGCAAGGTAGAAGAATTTTTTACCCATTCGCCAAGTGTACAGGTTAGGTGGGTCGACAACATATTCCTGTCATGTGACGCACATGCCGTCACCTGTGTCGTATAGAATATATCAGACGTGTTTTCCTGTGGAGGAACCGGTTGACCTATGACCTTGCGACCAAATGTTTTCGGTTCTCATTGAAGAGTCACGTTCTTTCGTCTACTAATCGCACGGTTTTGCGGTGCGGTCGAAAAACACAGACACTAAACTTATTATAGTGAACAGAGACGTCAATGAACGAATGGACAGATCATAACTTTGCGAAAATAAAGAAAAATTTTTCGCTCGTGAGAGAGACTTGAACCGAGGACCTCTCGTTCCGCAGTTGCTCACGCTAACCACGGGACCACGGCACTGCTGCGATCAGCTCATGCTTGATGTTGGCTATCTTCGCATGGTCTACTCAGTTTGTATATTTTGCTTATTTTTTCATAGTTCCACACAACTTCTTCCTGTTTTCTCGATTGATCTGTGTTCAGTTTTTCAAGGCCTATCCACTGTGCCAACTTATAACGAAATCTGAGGGGGGTGCGATGGGGAGGTTCCCTTGTAAGATTACCCTCAACAGGGCATACTAGAGAGAAGACTATTCGTAATCACAGGAAGTATATGAAAAAATAATGAATGCATACCTGTAAAAGTTTTAAGATTTGAGTTTATGTTGGCCAGCTCTGGTGGCTGAGCGCTTCTAGGTGCTTCAGTCTGGAACCGCGCGACCGCTACGGTCGCAGGTTCGAATTCTGCCTCGGGCATGGATGTGTGTGGTGTCCTTAGGTTAGTTGGGTTTAAGTAGTTCTAAGTTGTAGGTGACTGATGACCTCAGAAGTTAAGTCCCATAGTGCTCAGAGCCATTTGAACCATTATTTTGAGTTTATGTTTGACTAGAAGCGAATGCAACAGTGAACTGACGTGGCGGTTCTACAGAACAACTGACATAGCCTGAAGGGCTGTTTTACATATATCCATTAGGCCAGGGCTTCACAACATACGTGCTCGCAGAGCAAGCTGTGAGCAGCAAGGCGCGAGCACGGAGCAGCGCGAGCACGCTACCCCCACTACCGGACCAGAGCGGAGAGTGGGGAAAGTCACGTGGGGCAAACAACAGCTGCCGCCAGTCAGTGTAAATCCGCGGCCACCTGCAGGGATATCACTCACGAATTATTACTGCGACAAATGAAACAAATAAAGGAGAATGTACACACGCCACATAATGCCTCTACATTCTCATTAATTTGTGAACTGTTACACAAAAAAAGCTGTCACTGAAGTGTGGGATTCTCGGTTATCTTGTACTTTTTGCCCTTTACAATTGCGTCTATGTTCGGAGTAATTGTTCTTGTGCATTTTAGGCGCAGCATGCAGTTTAAATTTCGATCAGACAATGCGTTTCTCAGGCGCGTCTTGTTACATTTCATTGCAGAGAACAGTTTTTCACAAACATACGTGGAACCGAACAGTGATATTATTGTAGCCGCCAGTTTGTGCAAACGAGGAAATCTATCCTGAGGGAAGTGTCTGTAGAATTCCAAAATGTTTTTCTTGTTCTGAAATTTGTCTCTGTATTCTCTGTCACACTGCAGGTCAATAATTTCTTGCTGCAGCTCAGGACGAATCTATTCGCTGAATATGGAGAGAACAGATCAAAATCACTGTCTAGTGCTGTCAGATCTTGAAAGTGCTGATACAACTAAACTATGTGAGTAATGTTCACAGTCTTTGTGGACATCTTGCATGGATGTTAATTTAGGAAAATGAGCTAGGTTTCCTGTTTCCAGCTGACTCACCCGAAGTGTCAATTTCATTTTAAAAGCTCGTATTCGATCTATGAAATGAGTAATTAGCAGATCTTTGCCTTGTAGTAAAATGTTCAAAGCATTCAGATGGCTAGTTAAATCTGCTAAGAACGCGAGATCACATTCAAACATGCGCGCGCATTTCCCCTCCCTCCCCACCCTCCCTACTCCGCGACCTTGCACCTGCTCGCGAGCACGTGCCTGAGTAGACGCGAGTACTCGCGCTCAAAACCGCCCAGTTGTTAAGCCCTGCATTAGGCTGTAGCATCTCCCAAGTGCGAAATATCGAGATAGCTCGAGCTTAGACCGTAGCCGAAAATTGGACCACTTCCTCTACTCAGTCTATTCTACATCTCTGATTATGTTTAGAGCATCTACGTCCATTTCATACACTAAATAATATTTTCAGCAGTTACAGTTGGGTTCGCAAGTACATTGCTGCATTTGTAGTAGGCGTTATTAAATCATGTCCTGTACTTTTTCCAAAGAAGAAACTTAATTACTCATATCACAGGTTTGAGGAGGTATGTAAAAATAGTACATCATTATCTGAGTTATTCCGTAATGAGATACAAATTTAATTAGTCGCTAAATAACAGAAGCAGCATTTTGACAGTTAAATTGCTAATGCATCTCAAGACTGCTGCAAACTAAGTCTGTTAGTTTCTAGGCCAACTCTGTAGTAAACTGATGCCATTTCTTTACTCAGCCTCACAACATTTCCCCATACAGGTGGGTGGACAAAAACATGGAAACGAAAAAATAATGCAACAAACTACCACGCCTAATACGGTGTAGGAAACCGTGCACATTTAAAACCACTTCCAGTCGTCGCGGAATGGATTAATACAGGTCCTGTATGGTTTTCAGGCGAATCTTATACCATCCTTCCTGCAGAATGGTGGCAAGTTCAGGAAACGATAATGGAGGTGGATAGCGGTCACGCACCCTTCTCGCCAAAGTAGACAAGATAGACTCAACGATACTCAGTTCTGGTGGCCATTGTCGCCAGGAAGATGGGATAATTCATCCTCGTGCTCACAAAACCAGTCCTGGACAATACGACTGTATGAACAGGGGCGCTGTCATCTTGGAAAAGAGCATCATCACTGGAGAACAAACGTTGTAGCATAGAATGGATCTGATCACCAAAATGGTCAAATAATCCGTAACAGTAAAGCGACTGTGTGGAGTATCCATGGGATCCCTGGAATACCACGATAGTGCTGCCCAAATCATCGTCAAAACTCCACCATGTTTTGCTCTTTGGACGTAAACTGGGCCAGAAAATGGGAACAGTGTGAAACACGAATCAGCCGAACAAATGACTTTCGACCATTGCGTCACGTTTTCCTGTTACGGGCGTTTGCATCACTGATGAGTGGTTTTTGAATTCCAGATCGTCCTGCAATTCCCTGCCTATGGAGCGCCTTTCGTGTTATGTTGCTGACAGGGTTCGTGAGTGCGACATACAGTTGCGAAGTGGCTTTTGTAGCGGTTGTCCCCTTATTTTCGTCACAATCCTCTTCAATGATCGTCCGTCATGGTCACTCAGCGTACACATTCCTACGCGTTGTGACTTAGAGGGCTACGGTCGCAGGTTGGAATCCTGCCTCGGGCATGGATGCGAGTGATGTCCTTAGGTTTGTTAAGTTTATGTCGTTCTAAGTTCTAGGGGACAGATTACCTCAGATGTTAAGTCCCATAGTGCTCAGAGCCATTTGAGCCAATTTTGACTTAGAGGACGATGTTTTCCAACTTTTCCTGTATGTGGAATAAATCTGCGATACGGTAGCTCTTAAAAAACCAAATAATTCGACTACCTTGCTTACGAAAGTTTCCGCCGTACGAGCACCAACAATTTGGCCGCGTTCTAATTAACTTAGCTATGACATACCGCACTCAGTACCACACAGAATGCATCGTGCTGAAGACGTTGCACAAATGGCGTTCGTGGGCAAATACAATAGCGCAACCTGCAGGCTTAGCTAACCGTACTTTTGTCCATCACCCGCAGAGTTGGCTATAGGCTATAATACTATTTCATTCCGTCATCGCATTACGCACTAAAATCATTAGTGCAAATAACACCAAGACATGGTTAAGTAATTTAGGTTGTGAACATGCAGGAGTAACATTATTGTTACAGCAGTTCCGAAGACAGTGCCTATTAGTTTTTTTGTAGAAAAATCACGAAGAACAGCATTATATCATGGCGAAATTTGTGATCTTACCGAAATTGTATTTGGTTTTATTTTGTTATTTACTAGCTAGGACGAGGCAGAAAGCTCCCATTAATTCGATATGCTTTCGGTGAGAGTGGGAAATCCCGTGTTAATAATACCGAAGCAGACCGCTAAAGCGATCCAGTTTCTTAACTAATCCGGAGATTCTTATTACGCTCTCTGCCCTCCCCGGATCCATGCACATTTCACACATAACACACCATTTTTGCATACGCAGTTTATTTTTCAGCTTGTGTCATCTTGGTCTATGATCATCATCTATTTTCCAGAATGAATCGTCATTCCGCTTGGCAAGCTGGCTCAGTCGGTAGAGCACTTGCTCACAAAAGGAAAAGTTCCAAGGTTCGATTCCCAGTGCGAAACACAGCTTAAATCTGCCGGTAAGTTTCAAAACAACTCACACTGGGCTGCAGAATAAAAAATAAATTCTGAAAACTGTTCTCCTGGCTGTAGCTAAGCAATGTCTCCGCAACATATTTTCTTTCAGAAGTGCTAGTCCCGCAAGTTTGTAGAAGAATCTCTTTGCGGTTTGGAAGGTCGGAGACGAGGTACTGTTGGAAGTAAAGCGGTGAGGAGTCGTGAGTCCTGCTTGGATAGCTCGGCCAGTAGTGCAATTGCAGTCTACTTTAGGCCGCCGACATGGACGGCCCGTGTCGGAGTAAACAACGTCCAGTCTGTATGACGCAGCCGGGCACCTCTCTTCGATAGATTGTGAATAGCGCCAACCACAACACGCAGACAGACGCCAGGTAGTGGACGGTTAAATCTGAATTCTCGTGTGAGCTAGAACTTCCCATTATCGATACCGTTCACATCTGGTTAATCGAAATAATCAGTCTTTCTCAACATGAAGTGTTAGGCTTTCAGCACAACATTTTGCCAACGCAATTTACGTGAAAGCATTTAACGATGACGTATGTGCACGAGTGGTAGACCACTTCGGTGATACCATTGATTTTCCGACTTCCGTGGGAGAAACTCGCAAAGTATCTGGGACTTAACCCCGGCAGCTGCCTGGGCACCGTAAGAGTGCACAACTGGTCCTCTGAGACATCTAACAAGGCTGTAAAACAAGCACCAACTCCTTTGTGGACTGGTCTGCAAATAAAACACTAGAAATAGACCACTAACAAACATTTCAGTGCATATAATTGTGTGCGAGCGGTGCGAATTGTTTTGGAGAAGCATATGCCCCCCTACTTGATAGTAAATGGCTGCAAGGCTCTGATTTATGAGAGAGTCAGCCCCACACCTGTGTGTCGTGCGGCCGGTTAGACACCTAAGCGTAGAGTTCTCGGCTACTGCTACAACCTGACATACACTCAGCTCTCACGAGAATTATGAAATAAAATTTTGCAGGCAGACTCCTACGCCAGCTGCTTGATTAACGGCCACCCTGTAATATCGAGGACGGTTGACTTTCAGCAGTGAACGCACCCCCGACAGAAACGATTGAAACTTCCACTAGGTAAACTGGAGAGCATACCCAGAATGCTCTTGCTACAGCAGCCGGTTCCCCTCCATCATCACCCCTACGGCCACCGCCAATTCTCCAGATCATTGCACCTTGCAGGAGAATAGAAAGCTCCAAAATATACTTTCATCCGAAGCATCGAACTCTTCCTAGTTTAACCTTGCGGCACGTGATTCGGCGATAGCCGAGAGGCCAAATGTGTTGTGCTCGCTTTGGAGTTCCCGAACCAAGCAACTCATCCTGAAATGTTCAAGGAAAATCGATCTCAATTCGAGCAGCAGGACGTGTATCCCATAGCCGGTTGACGTAATAAACGTACACGCAGAATTAAGAGAAATTCTAACAAAGTGGACACCGATGATGAAGAACGCGTCACAATATACCCCGTCCGATGCAATTGACTTACGATAAAGCACCTCAGCACCAGAGCGCAGAACCGATGGCGGTTAGTCATTCTAGAATTTCGGGCCACAAGATTTCTTAGGATGAAGATACCGAGGACTAACTGAATCTCCACATGCCAACCTATAAATCTGCCACCTTATATCTCAGTCGAATAGCGCCTGATACCAACACATTAAATTTCAATCAATATCGGTATGCTGCCTCTGTACTTGTCATCTTTCTTCAAGAAGCCACCAATAGCAAACTACCAGCCGCGGCAAGTTAGGAAGCAGTTATCAATAATGGACCAGACGCAGGTACTATGATCATGTTCTGGCAAGGAGTTAATGTATCCAGCAGACCATACTCCCCTCCGGGTCAGACTCGGTTGTACGACCTGCAGTTTGTAAACTTTCATGCTCCATCATGAACGGATCACGAAGCGGAAAGTTGCGACTTCTACATGGCCATATAACACTTCTTTTCATATCTTTGTAAGTACTGGTAATCCTGGATGGAGATTTCAGTTGTATGATATCTAAATACGGTGCAACCGCACACTGCAATTGATAGAGGGAATTTCACACATTAGTAGCGGAAATGGCACTCGAAGATGTTTGGCGACGCTTGAAATAGAATACAGTTGCCTGCAAATATGTCACGCCCACTTCAACCAGCCGTCTTGGCAAGTTACAGGTACAAAGAGCAATCCTGCCGAACATCGTTGACTGTGAGATGTGACCAGTTTAACAGATCATACATAGAGGGCGAGTGCTCTAGCACGTAAATAGTGGCGTCCTCAGCGTACACAACCTTGGAAGCCCAAGTGGAGCAAACTTAGTGATCGGCTTGACTGCACGACCAAAATATCAATCAGGCATGCTGTGGTGGAGGTACGTAGTTAATCGAGCTCGATGGAATCAGATGACTGAAGAGTATTATTTTCTGGCGCTGTGGCTAGAATATTCTCAGCCATACACATCTACATCACATTCCTCAAGCCACCTAAGTGTGTGTAATGAAGGGAACTTCTGTTACCATAAACTAATTCCCCCTGCCATGTTCGGTTCAAAAATGGCGTGTGGGAAGAAAAACTGTCAGTAAGCCTCTGTATTAGATATAATTTCTCGAATTTTCTCGTTGTGATCATTTCACGAGATGTATGTTGAAGGAAGTAATATAGTATCTGAATCTTCTCGGAGAGCATCCTCTCGTAGATTCAATATCAAACCTCTCCTTGATGGACAACGCCTCTCTTGTAACACCTGCCATTGGTGTTGCTAAATATCTCGGTATCGCTCTCGCGCCCAATAAACGATCCCGCTCTTCGTTGGATCGTCTCTATATTTTCTATCATTCCTACCTGGCATGGATCCCAGACTGATGAGCAACACTAAGGAATCGGCCGAACAAGTTTAATGGAAACCATTTCCTTCGTAGATGAGTTTCATTCCCTTAAGAAGGCCTAAGAATCTCAGTCTGGGCTCTGCTTTTCCTACTATTCGTTTTAGGTGGTCGATCCACTTAAGGTGGCTCTGGATAGCTACTTCTACATATTTTACGGTAGGTACTACTTGCAGCAATTTTTCATCAATAGTGAACTTGAACGGCAGTGTATTTCTTTTTCCATGAATGCGCAATATGTCATATTTATTTACGTTAATAATCAGCTGGAAAAGCCTTCATCATTCATTAGTCCTCTTCAGGTAATTCTCCAAATCGATACTCTCTTCTGGCGTGCTACTTTCTTATAAACAACCGCATCTCTACGAACAATCTTAAAAATCTTCCGACGCTTTCTAATAGATCATTTATATACACTGTAAACAGCAACGATCCTATCGCACTCCCTTGAGATACCCTGTGTATTTGGTTCCGCTAAGAGCGACGTGTCGAGTTCCTTTTCCAATGACGTCTTGAAACCTGTCGCGAATCTGGTACGATACTCGGAAAGCTCGTATTGTTTTTCACTAAACGGCATCGCGGGACAGTGTCAAATGGTTTGTTGAAGTCAAGGAACACGGCATCAACATGAGCGCCGATGTCCACTGCGCTATAGATCCAATGGAAGAACTCAGCGAACTGAGTTTCGCAAGATTTCTGTTTGCGAAAGCCATGTTGATTTTTGTAGAGGAGTTTTCGTTCACAGAAAAACCTCAGAATTCTTTAGCATGAAAAATGTTCCATACTTCTTAACAGATTGACGTTAACGATGTAGGCCTATAATTTTCTGGAACTGCCCTTCTTGAAAACGGGAATAGCCTGCACTTTTTTCCGGTTGCTAGGTACCCTTCGTTGCTCCAGCTATCTATGATCAACTACCATAAGTTCTATTCAAAATATAGCCGCAGTCAAGGGGGTTAAAGCAAAGATCACCAGTATAGTAATCAGACCTCCGCAGATTTCGAAGTTCGTGCCCAGTACTATGCTTACCTCATCCTTTCAGCACTTGATTCAAGAGTCGCGGCGGTCCAACTCCCAATTACCATCACATGCAGCAACAAGGACACCCACTACAGTAGGCCGGCTAATATAAAGGCTTTCATGACAGAGCACTACATCCTTTGTATTCTAAAGAAATCAGACCTCCCACATCTTGAACCATGGTTCGCAGCACCGCATCAATTCACAACAATCGCCGAAGAACAAAATAGGACCTCAACCGTAAGATTCACAAGGCAGAAAGTGCACTCAACTTTAAAATCGACTCAACGGTGCAAATCTTCGGGCCCCGGCGGACTATCGGTAGAGTTTTGTATACGCTACAGGCATCTCTTTGGCGACTTTGTCACAGAAAAGATTAACGAATCACTTTAGAGAATTGCCATACCCGCATATTTCGCAGAGGAAATCACAGTACTTATTTCCAAAAAGACGAAAACTGTGGCCATAAAAGCCCTGCTGCCGATTACTTTGTTGAACTCCGACTTCAAATCGCTGACGCACGCTCTTAACAACAGACTGAAATCTCTGTTATCGTGTGTAATGGAGTCCCACCAAGAACTGCCGAGGAAGGACGACAATGATTAACACTGAAACCCTTTAATGAGGCCTCATATACGGGGAAGTGCTGAAAAGTAATGTCTCCCAATTATTTTGTGAAAACTCTTAAAGCATTTTAAATAAAACAAACGTTATGAATGTTCTACATGTTTTTTTTTTTTTCGTGTTTACACATTTATTTCTCGACATAGTCACCCTGCCGACTAATACATTTCATCCGACAAGAAACCGGTTTGTTCACACCGTCACTGCAGAATGCTTGAGTTTGTTGACGGAGTCATTACCTCGCCTCTGCCTGTACCGCTTCATCACTATCAAACTTAAGTTCTCCAACGTGCTCTTTAAGTTTTGGAAACAGATGAAAATCGAATGGGGCAACGTTGGGACTGTATGGGGGATGGTCTAGGGCGGTGAACCTAAGGCGTCGGATTGCTGCAAGATGTCGCAGCACTCGTATGTGGTCTGGAATTGTCATGTTGGAGAAAAGGGTGTTACATGTGTGTACAAAGACTTCGAACTCGAAACTCGATTACAGCAAGCTGTTTCTAATGCAACGTCATAATTGTGTTACATATCGCCAGCTGACGCGTTACAACTCGAAGACCTCTAGCGGCAAAATTATGACGTATGCTACTTTAAAAATGAATATTTTTCATAGGAGACATTTCCATATACCAGACGTAACAATGACAAAATGTGGAATGCAAAACATAAACACATTTTGAAAAAATGTTAAAAAGATTAAATAACTTGTACACTTCTGACAATTAACAGGCTACTGCCAACTCGGGTCGATGTAGCCTCAGATGACCAAAGAGTCAAATATCTGAGAGTAAAAACATAAAAAGATGTATATCACAGTCGTTGGTGAAGTATGTAGACGTGAATAATAATGGTGCAGAACGTTAATAACGTTTGTTTTATTTAAAAAGCATAAAGCGTATTCACATAAAAATTTCGGAGGCTTTACTTTGCAGTACCCCCTCGTATATGACTTGCCAGGCGATTGCGTCAACCATCATGGACCTTTTACACCTAGAAAGACCGTATGGCCGAATAGATTATGGTTGCCTACTGCACACAATATCTCCTTTAGGTTTTCACTCTAATTTCACTTCCCTCATCGCCTCATGTATCAGCGAAAGACCTTCGAGATTAAAAATAAATGAAACGATCACGAAACAAAATTATTTTTCAACAGGATTTCGTCAGCGATGCCCTTTTTTTGTTACTTTGTTCCTGATCACCATGGAACTGTTGCTACATTTTCATCACATCTAATCTGGCGTCATTCTATATTGCCCCAAAACAGCCGTCCGAGTCTAGGCAGATGATGTCGCCTTGATAATCCAAGATGACAGAGGCACACAGCTCGCCTAACAGATTCTACAAAACTACCATTGTAAGGCAGTGCACTCTGGAACATTGACAGAAATCTGCAGTCTTACCCATGAGTTGGCGTCTGCACAGTCTGCAACACCCTTGGTTGCTAGGAGTAGACACACGGAAATGTCAGGGCATTTTGTTTACTCAAAAGTTTGTGTAGACAGCTGGCCACTGATGTGATTATTTATAGAAAAGCATTTTTATTTACCATAACCTGTATAAAATATATTTATTCTTGACCGTCAACCGTCAACTGGAATACTGAAGAAACAGAAAAAGCTATACGTAAAATACGCAGACAAAAGTATAAATATAAGAGTTGCACCCCTGAACATCAATCAACATCATACTGAGTACTTACAAAATTATGACGTATGCTACTTTAAAAATTAATATTTTTCATAGGAGACATTTCCATATACCAGACGTAACAATGACAAAATGTGGAATGCAAAACATAAACACATTTTGAAAAAATGTTAAAAAGATTAAATAACATGTACACTTCTGACAATTAACAGGCTACTGCCAACTCGGGTCGATGTAGCCTCAGATGACCAAATAGTCAAATATCCGAGAGTAAAAACATAAAAAGATGTATATCACAGTCGCTGGTGAAGTCAGCTAGAACTCTAGTTAACAAGAGTAATTTTTATGTTGACACTATGTGGTACTGTCAACAAACAACATTACATGAGTGTAGCATAAAGAAAACCAAAGCTAAACGACGCTAACTTGCAAAATATGTCAGAAATGTAAAATCTACATATGAAAATGATGTCTTGTAAGAGCTATACAATGGATATAATGGCATAATAATCAAGTTGATAAACTAGACTTGTTAATAGTAATTACAATAATTGTGATTATCGTTCAATGAGACCTTACCGGAGTTACAAATTTTCGTTATAATATCAAGTGCCATCTTTATCACTCATAAAACGACAGGTCAAAGAACATAACAGATAATGACAGTGAATTTTTGTCAACTCACATATTACATTGAAAAACGAGCTTTTATGTAAAATGATGAAAGTAAAATATATTTTCGTCTTAGACATCGAGTGCTCAAAAATAGCGGATACAAACTACAGAGAGTTAATATACAATTGTAGAAACTGGAGATATCAGAAAATTATGTGAGATAACACACCTACATTACATCAATATGACAGGTGTGTAACGCAACTGTGGGGCTGTAGATTTGATTATGAAGTGACAGTTGTTTGTTCGCCGCCTTTCTCACGTGAGCCTGGCAACTAATTATGTGGTCAGCCAGAAAGCGAAGGAAAACATACTGACCTTAGTTTCCAGTCTGAACGACCACATTCTCGTCCAGCCCACTGCATGAAATGTTCCTATTCTCCTTCTACTTAGCGGAGTCAGGACTTTGATTTTAAATGAAAATATAAAGTTCTAGTTCATACATATATTGAGCAAAGTCTCTCACATACACTTTTAAATTCTCTATGTTTAATTGACAAAATTTTTTCTATAATGAGTAGCACAAGAAGCAGTTCAGAGGCGACTTCTATGGTACGTTCCTGCCAGACTGTGTTTCTCCCTAAAAGTACTCAAATAAATGTTCAAAATAAATGGTCGCACAAAAGTGGAAATAATATTCACCTCTTGCACTGCGGATTTGTAACAGTTACTTTGTAAGAGGTACTTTAGCGAAATCTAAGCGATTCAGTACGGTGTATAGTCCTGGCGAGTTCACTATCCGTTTCTACCGCAAATAAGAGATTTGTCACAGTTGGTCTCTGACGTCATCCGAGGCAGAGTGCGACCAGACGTTTAACAGACGTGGATCTTACAGTGGCTGAGTGCGAAGTGAACTTTCCTCCTCACTCTTGGGCTGTATTTACATAGGTGCTGCAGAGGACGGCTGAGGGAACATCTGTTGTCCACTGCCTTAACACATGGAAGCAGCCTCAGAATGACCGCTTTTTCAGACACACAATTTTTGATAACATAGTTATGAATTAATTTAAAATCTTCTAAATTTTTACATTTATTTAGTAGGTTGAGAGAAAGCACAGAAAAAGTTTCAGCTCACCTGAATAAAAACTTGACTTCTATAATTTTCATAGGGGAACTAACGGTAGATCGTCAGCTCTGAACCATACTTTTACTATAACTTGTATTGGATATTTTTGCTATTAGAGTTCTAAAATTTGGTATAGCTCTATTATTTAGTAGTTTCACCATGTGCTGAATCCAAAATTTTCTATCATTAAAATTACAGGTACTTAATCTACTATGAATGGGTATCGTTTAGTTAGAAATTTGGTCTTTACTTATTACTCAAAAACTGTATGAGTTAGCTTAATGTGGTCTCTTACGATTTTTATGGTGAACTAAAACATAACAGAAAGTTATAGCACCTTCCATTTTTCTTGAAAACATGGATTCTGGTCGTAATTTTTGTTCTTTAGCTTTGAAACTTGCACCACTTATTTATAAGCTCCATAGCCAAGGTCTGACCAATTTCTGTCTTTATAGCTTCATTACTTAGCGAAACTTTTTTTTCAAACTACATTTTTACGGAAACTGTCAAGCCTAGGTACATTAAGACATGATATTTGAGACGTTATTGCAATAAAATACATTTTAACGAAGTTTTAAAAATAAATTTTTACTTTTAATTTTATATTTGATTTTGATGCAATATTTACTCACTACGGCAACGTGTTAAGGTGACATGGCGCTACTAGCAGTGAACTGGGGTAAGTTCTGACACACTCATTCACCTCTGTATCTCACGATGCAGCGCTTCTTCTGCTTCATCATCCTCTATTTATTTTTGTGAAAAAATCTATTTTTGAACAAAATCAAATATCTTAAAACAAGGGATGAAATTTTTTTGTTTATTTATTTAAATAAAAATGGTTTTTAGAAAACTCTTAATTACTACACATACAAAGTAATCATGCTTATATACACATAGAAAATCTGATATAAAACACTTTCACAAAATCATTTACAAAATTTACACAGAAAAATTACATAAATTTTTCAGTAGTTAAAAATAATTATTTTTTTAAATTTATAAATCTTTCAGTGTTTACCTGAAAAGAAAGTCACATGAATTTTTCACTTTACAGTACTCAAATTTTCACTACAATCGTAATCAATAAGGTGGATGTCTGTACTACACTTTTCCCTAAATGATTAGAAATGTGGGAGGAGAATTTACTTTTTTATTCTATTTTATTATAAAAAGAAAAGCGTATGATTCACTACTGTTATCCATTCATCCATTTCCACTCTAGCTTGAAGTTATTCTTTCATGCAGCTTCTATGCTCCTGACAAACTGATAACATAGCCTAAGCTTCTGTTCTCAACTAACCATCTAAGAGAGGACAAAGCACAATTTATAGTCTATTTCCTGGCAATATTTCTAATAACTGATATGTTATCAGAAGGACAATTAGCAACAAGTTATACTAGAGAAAGTGAGTCACTTTGCTTCATAATTTAGCATTAATTACAAACTTCATATTAATTCTTTTCTTTTCTGAATAAATCATAGCCTTTATGTATTCCAGTTACCTTTATGTTCTTACATAGTGACCTTTTGGCTAATTTGTAATTTATTTTATTATTTGACATGTTGCATTAACTCAGAAGATTGAGTAACCTTTCGAAGTTTTGCTTTTGTTCGATTCAATTATCGTCTGGATTAGTATACTAAAAAAGTCATTTGCTTAACAGCACTTACTTTGCCATGTTCTATGCCTTATTAAAAATGTTTTTATTTTCAACGCATCGATTGTGGCACAACTTGACTGCAAGAAGGGATTGGTTGGTAGAACATGTTCTGAGGCATCAAGGGATTACCAATTTAGTACATGAGAGCAGTATGGAAAGGTAAAAACCATAGAGGGACACCAACAGATGAATACACTAAGCAGATTCAGAAGGATGTAGGTTGCAGTAGTTATTTTGAGATGAAGAAGCTTGCGGAGGATAGAGTAAATGGACGTCTGCATCAAATCAGTCTTTGGAGTGAAGACCACAACAACCACAACAACAACATGTGCATTGACAATTAAGATAAAACCAGTTTTCCAAATTCCAGTGGTGTTATGAATTTAAAATAAGGTATGATGATAGGTTGGTAATTTAACTTTGGATTCAAAGAAGATACAACCGTTTTATTTTTTAATGGAGAATATAAATGTATGAGACATGAATTTTATGGAAGTTATAATAAATCAAATCTAATTATTTGCAAATTGTGGAGTGACTATAGAGTAATGTATCTATTACATTTTCTAAGACATATCTTTTATTATAGTGAGAAATTAATGCTTTTCTATTAGTTTCAATAAAACAAGTTTCTGGTTTAAGGCACTCTGTTGAATTCATAGTTCTATTTTGTTCTTTATTGTTAAATAAACAACTTTTATATTCTTCTAATAAATTATTATTTTTTACAACAAATTTCTTTACTCCATTTGATTTTTTCTTCCTTATCATCAATTTAATAAGCATACATTTTTGTTCATAAACCACAAAATCTTTCTAATATTTTTCCTTTTCGTTCATCTTTCACTTTTCCTAATAGATCTTTATTAATTTGAGGTAATTAATAAATATTATTTTTTGGGTATTTATTTCTCTCAAAATTATTAGTCACTGATTTGATACCTCCATAAAAATATTTATTTTTTGTATTATAAACACAGCTATCAGTATCTTGAAAACAAAGTTCAATATTTTCTTTATATTTTGGTTTCAAAACCTTAGAGTGTAATCATATATAATATCATTCAGTACATGAAGTGTAGCCATTAATATACAAATAGGCTTATTAAACGAATTTTCAGTTTCATTCATATGGATAGCCACAAAGCTTTTGTTAAATACTGCTGTATTTTCCAAATTCGGTTTAGCTACTAATTTATTTTTTTACCAAATTGACTGATTTCATATCTGATCCATTTCCTATATTTTCGATCGTATTTACAAATGAAGCAATAGTTATTGATTTGTAGGAATCGTTTTCTAAGTAATTTTTTGCTTTTATTCTCATACTTAAGTCTATATACTTTTTTAACCGATTACATTGTTCAAATTTTAAAATTTTGTCTTTTGTTGTCATTCCTAGAGACAGATACTATTTAAAATGTTTATAATCAACAACATAAATATATTTCTTACATAAATTAGTTAATATTCTTTCATTAATTTCCAACAGAACTTTATTTTTCGGACCTAGTGGCAAACATTTATCTAAATGAACTACATATTTCAATATTTTTAGTCTACTCAAAAAATATAACCATTTTTAGAAGTGTTAAAGATTTCGCTTATTTTTTAAGAATCAAAATTTTTTGGTTTCTCCATTTTAATAGAATATAGGGTAAATATTGACTCCTAAGATAACTGTATAAATTATTTGAGTCCAAATACGCTAAATAATTGGATATCACATATTTATCAAAATTTTTCATATATCTTTTATATATCTTTTACAACATTGGGATGTACCATTTTTTACTTCTTTCTCAATCATTAAAAGTATATGAAAATCATGTAATAATAGAATTTGTTGGTTAGTCAGTTTTAACATAGAATCAATATTTCAAGAACATCAGCTAATAGTAAATCTTAAGTTTTAACATGTAACCATAATAATCAGCGTGGTATTGATATTACATTTTTCCCAAACTAATAGTGCATGTTTACAAATTCTCTAATGACAGAATCATTTAATATATCATAAAATTATTCTTTTGGTGGACGTTTTGGTTCTTTACCATTTTCCCAATCATCCATTTAATCATAAAGATAAATTCCTTTTGCAATTACATATTTTACTCATTCCTCTGGATAAATTATCGAATAATTTTCATCTGATATTTTTTTTAATTTGAAAATAGATTATCAACAGTAAAAAGCATAAATCTAAATGTACCAACAAATTCCCTTGTCAAGTATTTTCACTGTTCACAAGTACTAAGAGTTTTACTTTATTTTATTTCATTATTTTTTTTGCTTGTGTCTTTATCCGGCAGTTTTGCAGGGTGGCATGGTTAGGGTCAGATTTGGTAAGGTTATCGTTAAGGGGTGGCCAGATGCCTAACCTGTTATACCCCAATCCACAGGATGGAATCTAAGAACCACATCCAGGCTGTCCAGCACACTAGCTTTCATCGTTAATTTGCCAGAGGGATTCGATATGCGGCTCGTGTGCCTACCTGAGTCCAGGAAGCAGCACACTAGTGCTCTCAGGTAACTTGGTGGGTAGCAGTATGGAACCAATTTCTCTTAAAAATAAATAAGAACTGTTGTTGTTGTTGTGGTCTTCAGTCCTGAGACTGGTTTGATGCAGCTCTCCATGGTACTCTATCCTGTGCAAGCTTCTTCATCTCCCAGTACCTACTGCAACCTACATCCTTCTGAATCTGCTTAGTGTATTCATCTCTTGGTCTCCCCCTACGATTTTTACCCTCCACGCTGCCCTCCAATACTTAATTGGTGATCCCTTGATGCCTCAGAACATGTCCTACCAACCGATCCCTTCTTCTGGTCAAGTTGTGCCACAAACTCCTCTTCTCCCCAATCCTATTCAGTACCTCCTCATTAGTTATGTGATCTACCCATCTAATCTTGAGCATTCTTCTGTAGCACCACATTTCGAAAGCTTCTATTCTCTTCTTGTCCAAACTATTTACCATCCATGTTTCACTTCCATACATGGCTACACTCCATACAAATACTTTCAGAAATGACTTCCTGACACTTAAATCTATACTCGATGTTACCAAATTTCTCTTCTTCAGAAACGCTTTCCTTGCCATTGCCAGTCTACATTTTATATCCTCTCTACTTCGACCATCATCAGTTATTTTGCTCCCCAAATAGCAAAACTCCTTTACTACTTTAAGTGTCTCATTTCCTAATCTAATACCCTCAACATCACCCGACTTAATTCGACTACATTCCATTATCCTCGTTTTGCTTTTGTTGATGTTCATCTTATATCCTCCCTTCAAGACACCATCCATTCCGTTCAACTGCTCTTCCAAGTCCTTTGCTGTCTCTGACAGAATTACAATGTCATCGGCGAACCTGTATGCTGCTAAATTATGTAAATGAATTGGTACAAAACAAGGATTTTTCAGTGCTAGATGACAATTTTACTTAATAGGTTGAGATATTTTGGAGTCAAATGACTGTGATAAACTTTTTTACCTTTTTCCATAAATTTTCTAGACATAAAGTTCAAACTTTATTTTATTATATCCAGATTTTTCTTCGCTTGTTAGTGGTTTTGTTTGTTCAATTACAATATAAAAATTTCTCCACTTTATTCAGCTACATTCTTCATGTACTCAATGTAATTTCTTATTGAATTTGGTCCTTTATACATAACCGGATTTTCCAGCGACCATTTATAAATGTTACATTATAACAAAAAGCACTGAGTTCATGTTTTTGATATTTCATAGTACAAGATTCATCATTTAATTTTAATTCTATTGTATTACTTTCTTGTTACTGTGTTTATATCTAACTTAGAATATTTCTTTGAATAAGCCATTACAAAAATCATTCTCGGTGAATTTAAAATTTGGCACCATTTTTGCTGTGGTAGATAATTAATCATCTTTAATAACAAACATACAAAACCAGCAAAAATAAGAAATGGAAAATTTTGAGTATACTTGTAATTTTTAAATTCACCGTTCCACCCATTGATTCTGTAGTTTTCGGAATGTGTAGTGGAAGAAGTTGAGATAAAACTTTTATCCAACTTATAATGATCTATTTCTTGTATAATGTATAATCATTTATATCTAATCTTTTCCTCTCTTTTACATGTTGTTGTATATAAAGGATATACTTCATATTTCTCTCCAAAAGAAAAAAGACATTAACAGATTCATTAATTTTAGACTTAATTTTTGAAATATCATTAATGATAATTGGAAATTCTGAGTCTGTAACTTTTTGGTTAGTACTAAGTCACACATTTTTATATTTAATAACTCTCCTTGGATTTTTATTTACATGATATGAACAGATTTTGTACCTCATAGAAAACATACAAACTTCTCTTTCTGCAAGAGAGTTTGATACACTCTGGAGCCCCTTAATGTACAATAATGATTAAATGCAAAACACATTCAATTAATTTTGTGTAATATCCAACCAGAACCATAAGGTCAGAAATTATCCACTTTTGTTAATATTTCTTGTTCCCATTCTTAAAATTTTTATTATTACTTTTTGTGAAGTAATGGTGTAATTTGGGGTTTGTTCTCCATATTCCTTAATTTCATGATCTGTTCCCATATTGTATTGACAAGATAATATTAAAATTTATTTTTAAACCTTTAAATAACACTAAATTTGCTTAACTAATTTCATAATTTTTCTTAGCTGAGTTTAAGAAATGGTTAGTTGTGAGTTGTTTTCAAAAAGTATACTTTGTAAAGTTTGTTAATTGCTGTTTCGCCAGCCGCGGTGGCCGTGCGGTTCTAGGCGCTTCTGTCTGGCACCGCGGGACTGCTACGGCCGCAGGTTCGAATCCTGTATCGGGCATGGATGTGTGTGATGTCCTTAGGTTAGTTAGGTTTAAGTAGTTCTAAGTTCTAGGGGACTGATGACCTAAGATGTTAAGTCCCATTGTGTTCCAAGCCATTTGAACCATTTGAACCAATTGCTGTTTCAACTAAATAGTAATTAACTTGTTCTAGAAGGTTTATTTTCAAAATTTGACCACAATTTTCCAAATGAGAAACTTGTGATAGATTTAGATTTTTCTTTTTCTTATCCAGTGATTGATTCTAAACAAAGTAAAATTATATTTATTTACTTTATGATGTCACATTAAATTTTCTAATTTACAAAAATGACGAAATTCATCTACAGTGAATATACTGTTATGCAAGCCACGACATTCAATTGAATTGGTTATATTACAGTATTCTCGATCACGAAACGTATTATTTTTAATTCCTTCTTCAAACAATGAAGTGAAAGACATTTATGAATTTGTTTACTATATCTCCTTGGCAAAGTTATGTCAAACCTATTATTGACTTCCAAAGAAACTTTTCCACCATATTTACTATCGATAACTATTGTTGTATAAAATAATTAATTTTATCTCAGTAGATTACTTAAACAAATTGGAGTGGCTTATTATTTCCAAAATTTCTTTATAAGAAAAACAATGTTAATTTTTAAGGTAAGTATATATTTAAAAATTGAGAAAGGGTAGTTTTGTAGATCTAATTTAAAATATAAAAAATTACAAATTTTTTAGAAATAATAATGTGTTAGATTTGTATATTTTTACAAATGATGTTATTATTTTAACAATCCCACCTTCAAAATAATTAAAATGATGTTTATTAATTACATTATGATATTTATCTCACAAAAATTTTTAAATTCATTATTAAGTTCTGTTGGTTTTTTGCTGTATGTAGTATTCCTTTTTAAATTATAATTGTTTGTGTCATTACTCTTATTCAGGAAGTATTCCATTTATAAACAGAAAAATTATCTCAAAATTTGGGAATTGAATACCAATGGAATTAATGAAATATAAGTAATTCATTTATAAATTTACTGTTACAGTAGTATCATTAAAATATATCATATTATTACATTCATTAGTAATAGTTACAAACAAATCTTGAATTCATGTATATAAAGTGGAAGAAATAAAGAGTAATTTATTTCATAAATACAACCAAACATAATTCTTCATTAGGTTCAAAAGAAGCAATGATATTACGTTCTCGATGAAATAAATTATGATTTTTGATAGTCAAAACCTGAAATTTATATTTATTAGTTCAAAAGACATAATTTGTGGTTCATTACCAACAGTTTTTTCATAGGTTGAATAATTTGGTATTAGAGCCTAAAATTTTTCAGGACAATCTCTTATATCCAAATATAATTTAACATCAGTCGCAAAAATAAATTAATTATAATTTTGATCTTCTTTAATGGTTCAAAAATGGTTCAAATGGCTCTGAGCACTATGGGACTTAACATCTATGGTCATCAGTCCCCTAGAACTTAGAACTACTTAAACCTAACTAACCTAAGGACAGCACACAACACCCAGCCATCACAAGGCAGAGAAAATCCCTGACCCCGCTGGGAATCGAACCCGGGAACCCGGGCGTGGGAAGCGAGAATGCTACCGCACGACCACGAGATGCGGGCGATCTTCTTTAATGTAAATAATAGTTTTTTAGTATGAATAAACCTCTCAGACATTTTAAACTATATCAACAATTAGAAATTGTTATAGTTTCTCCATCACAATAAAAGTCACCATTTTTTAAAGTTATATTTTTACTGGAACAGATAAAGTTTTTGTACAACTGATGAATTACTTTTAATTGAATAGTCAATTCCTTTTACATTAATAAATTTCTGTCCAATTAACTGAGTCGACAAACTGACTGGGAACCATATTACAATAGTTCCTAAAAATAAACTAAAACAAAAACATGGTAAACTTTTGTCAGAAACTATTTAATGTGCAGTAATACCATCAGATTGGTGTGGAAGTATTTTTAGACAAGATGATAAGAATTTAAATCGCATATATGGTGGATTTGTTAGGCTGATTAAATATTTGATTTTAATGAAATAAGAACTAAGCATTGCATTAATGTCAAATTTTATTTATTACAATATACAAGACTAGAAAACCTAATGAAGGAAAATACAGGTACCAAATAAAATATTTTGTAACAACAAAAACAATTACACATTTTAACAGTATAAATGGTAAACAAAGTTTCTCAACAATTAAACCAAAACAAAAGCGTAAATGATTTTTAAGAACATGTAAGTTTACAACACTTTTAGTGTGTAAACAAATAAAACTGCCAGGAAGTTTCAAATCAAGTACTCTTAAAAATGTTTTTATTCTTATTATATTTTTAAAATTTTTGACCTAGAAATTGTTATAAATGATAAAAGGCATAAAGGTACAATTAGGAGAAGAATGTAAGAAACTGAAAAAAATGATCTAGAACTGAATATTAAAAAACGGCGGTTGATTTAAATGTGTGTGATAGTGTATTAAAACCAATTAAGAAAGTACAGAAGTTGGAAAACCATCAATAGCAATATTATTTAGAAAAATTTACTTATAGACTATTATCAAACAGAATGAAATAGATGGCACTTTAAGTGAATTAGAAATCCAGGATTTATGAATAAATACGAGAAAAAGGTTAAGAACATAAAAAATTTAAAAGAAAATGGACAAACGTCAAATTTTAGGAAAAAATATATGTAAGCAATAGAATAATGGACGATATCAACCATAGTGATGGTACAGTTTTTGCATTATGAACTGAACATATATTAAAATTTCCTGAATTATCAGTAAAATTTTATGGTAGTAAATTCACATTTACCGATAAAATGCACAATGATGCATATGGGTTTAACAAATATTTTAACTAAGCAGCAGGTAACTATAAGATGACATGTATAAGAAATTTGATGGTGTTTATGTATCAAATTGTGTGGATATTTTAGATTATTAATGTGTATTTTATTCTGATATTAATCTACATAAAATAAAAACAGGTAAAGGTAATTAAGATAAGTATTTGAGAAAAAAATTGCCAATGTCTGTTTTTCATAAAAGTACGGTTAGATTTATATTCAGAATAAAGTTTAGTTAAAAAGATTGTTCACAATTTTACTTAAAAATTTACACAAAATCCTACCAAGAGTACTTCAATGGATGATGCCTGTTAACTAATTAACAAATTAGCAGTAATTCATAGAGGATCATTAGTTGAAAATAAAAATTATTCCTATTAAAAAGTGGGAATAAAAAAGTTAACAAACAAATTGAAATGCTCTGTTATTAATAGTTCAAAGATATTCCTTATTTAATTACCTTTTAGAAAAGATTACGTCAAACATTTTGAAAATCAAAGAAATATGGAAAAGTATTAGTTAATATTTTAATGAATAAACTGCATCTCCCTGGTGATAATTGTTGGGGTCCAAGAACAAAATTAGAAAAAAGATCAGCTATAGGTGATAGAGGAATAAATACATTACATGAAACTTTTAAAAACACGATATCTCATCTAAAGATAATGAAGATTTAGAAAGAAGATGTGATGCAGATAAGGAACTTCGGGTAACTGCAAAAGAAAGAAAGTATGCTGAAGATGCTTCATTTGGTGGTAAATTCTGTGCAACAGCAGTAAGAGGAATAATATGTGGGAAACAAAAATTAGGAATGTGTTTCTACTCTAACTGTTGAGGATTATAAATTTTTTTAAATATTCAAAACAATTTATTATAAATTTTAATCAATATTTGAAAAATTGTTAATAAATAAAATAAAATGTTTTTTATAACTTTATTAATCAAAGTTTTATATATTTGTAATCTAAATTTAATATTCTTATAAATTTTTTATCAAAAGTTTATAAAATTTTAATGCAAATTAACGAAAATTTTGACTAACATGCTTAGCTCCTGTGTGGTGAAATTAAACATAAAGCAATGAAAATTTAACTAAATAATGAACATTTAAATAGTATTGGTATCTTTTTAAATGTTACACAAATTAAAAAACAGGATACAAGAATTGTGGAAATTTGCTTATAACATTAGGTACTAAAATTGTGAAAAATATTATTCATCATCTTATAAAGAGGAAAACAGTCCCTGTATTAACAAAACATAAAGGTGAATAATTTCCATTATTATTGCCTGCATGATAGTATTTAGCTGCTGCTAGTACAGTAGCTGTTACAGTAGCAAAGACAATAACAAATTAAAAACGAAAATGTAGAAATTTCAAAAACAAAAAAAGCATAACATAGCAACAGAAAAACAAGGTACAGGATTTTAATAAAATTAAAAAATTAATAAAAGATAATCAACCAGTATCAAAATTTGACACAAAAATCCCAATATGAAAACTCTTCAGAATGAGCAGTTACCCATTTCACTGCATCTCCCATTAACTTAAAGTAAAATCCATCCATCCAATGTGTGTACTGAAACAATACATAGGGAATGTACAAGGCCCCTTAACAAATATAATAAATAAATCCTTCACACCAGGGACATTTCCAGAGGAGTTAAAACAGGCAAGAGTTGTACCTTTGCTTAAGAAAGGTAATGCAGAAGACTGGCCCATTTCCCTGCTGTCAGCATTCTCAAAAATAATAGAAGTAATTATGAAAGACAGATTAATGAATTACCTGAATAAATACAATCTTTTAAGCGAATTTAAGTTTGGTTTCTGATGTGGCAAAAATATGGAGTCAGCCATAGTAGAATTCACAAAAGTTGTACTTGATGCTCTTGATAATTATGAGTGTGTCAGAGAGCTATTTTTGGATCTCTCTAAGGCGTTTGAGTCAGTCGACCATAAGAATCTATTAAATTAGAAACATTAAGAATAAGAGGGGTAGCTAATGACGGGTTTTGATCATACCTAACAGACAGGGTACAAAGAGTAGAGATGACACACACTTCAAATAGATATAAACCCTTTCAGAACCAAAATACATTAATATAGGGAATCTGCAAGGTAGCATATTATGACCAATACTGTTCCTAATATACATCAATGACTTACCCAGTAGTGCTACTCATCGCGAAAAACTCGTGTTTGCTGATGACAGCAATATTATAGTCACTGAGAAAACAAGAGAACTCCTTGCAGAGAAGGCAAATGAAACTCTCAAGGAAGTTTATGACTTGTCAATAAGAATTAAAGTGACACTGAACATAAAGAAAACTAAAACCATGAATTTCTGTTTGAAGGGGAAGAATGATAGTATTAAATTAAAGGAAGATGGCACCTCTACAGACTGTGCAACAAATGCAAAATATCTAGGAATGAATATTGATTCTCAGTTGAAGCGGTGTGAACACACAAAGGTACTTGCAAACAGAACGTCATCAGCATGTTATGCCCTTAGAATCCTGTCATCATTGTGTAACAGGCAATGTCCTTTAGTTACATACTATTCATATGTACATCCAATTTTTACCTATGGCATTCTTTTTTGGGGAACAAATGCACAAAATATGAACACAAGTTTCAAACTCCAGAAAAGAGCCATATGAATAATAACCAAAAATACTAGTCGAGCTCATTGTAAAGATCTGTTCACAACAGTGGAGAATTTTAACTGCCCCATGTGATACATTTACCATTCAGTTGTACACATCAAAAATAACATTTTTAATTACTGCACAAACAGCTCTGTCCATGACCATGTGACAAGAGATAGACTCAACATACATTTTCCAAGAAAAAATAAACATAAAACCCAAAACAGCATTTTCCACCAAGGAATAAAACTGTACAATAAATTACCAAAAAAGGTTAAAGAAAATGTAAAAGTACACTTATTTAAAAAGGCAGCTAAAAAGTACCTGTTATGCAATACATTTTATACATTGAATGATTAATTACCTAAAACAGAGTATGGGTTTGATAAAAAATGTTATACAAATAAATAACAATAATAATTAAAAAATATCTATCATTCCACATGACACCTTCACTTTATGTTTTTTCCCTCTTTTTTACCTTTCTAGAAATACTTAATCCCAAGCTATGCATGGCACAATACTAAAACCTCTTCCTCTTTCTGAGCTCAACATATCACTCATTGTGGAGGGATAATGGCTCAGTTTTTAAGGATAGCAAATGGGAAGCTGCGGTACAGAAAATAACCCAAAGATCACCAGTGTGTTTGTGTGTGTGTGTGTGTGTGGGGGGGGGGGGGTGTATGTGTGTGTGTGGGTGTGTGTGTGTGTGTGTGTGTGTGTGTGTGTGTGTGTGTATAGTGACTGAAGTGTTATGAACTAGTGTGTGTATAGTGTGTGCAGTGACTGATAGTGAGATATGAGTGAACAATGTGGCATTACATTATGTAATAAGTTATTTGTAAACAAATGTATAGTATACCAGGAATAAAACTGACGAGTGTCTCTATCTAGAAGTTTGTAAATATATGTTTATACAGATAGCTGATTTTATACTCTTCTAAAAAACACTTTGACATGTCCTATATGCTTGTAAAAATAAATAAATAAGTAAATGTCATGTTACTAGCACCTCCCGTCGTGTAGACTGTTCGCAGGGTACAAGTCTTTCGGTATGACGACAATTCGCCGACTTGCGCGTCGATAGGGATGAAATGATAATGATTAGGACAACATAACACCCAGTTCCTGAGCTGAGAAAATCTCTGACCCAGCTGGATATCGAACCTGGGCCCTTAGGATTTACATTCTGTCGCGCTGACCACTCAGCTACCAAGGGCGGACTCCTTGTAAAAAGAGATCTACAGATGAATAAAGCTACTACTGCTACTACTACTACTACTATGTTCCCGGTTTTTGTGGAAAAAAATTGAGAAAATACTCTCAAAATATAGGTCAGGTGAACTTCTCCATCTGATCTGAATTTCAGGAATTTCTTCGAAAAGTTCACATTATTTCCTAGTACTAACTCATATAGAAAATTACCCAACGGACTGCTGCTATTTGCATCTGTCTTCCTTATACTTTCGCCGGCCGAAGTGGCCGTGCGGTTAAAGGCGCTGCAGTCTGGAACCGCAAGACCGCTACGGTCGCAGGTTCGAATCCTGCCTGGGGCCTGGATGTTTGTGATGTCCTTAGGTTAGTTAGGTTTAACTAGTTCTAAGCTCTAGGGGACTAATGACATTAGCAGTTGAGTCCCATAGTGCTCAGAGCCATTTCAACCATTTGAATCTTATACTTTCCTGCTTAGTACTCACTAAATCCTCGCATATAGAATGATTACTGGTGTTAGTTATTTCTACTTTATGTTGTAGTGTATGATTTACAAATTCCTGTAACCGTTCCTTCAAATTAGTTCTTATCTCTGAGACTTGATCTTTAACCTGTTTGAATTCTCTAACAGCAAACTGGCCTACATTGTTAATCTTGCCAATTAATTCTTCAAACTGTTCTTTCACTTCTTCTCGAACTAAATCGCATTGGTTGTCTATTTCATCCTTTAGCTCCTTAGATAATTTTGTTAAAGTATTTCCTAAATTCGTTAACTTAGTTTCCACCATATTAGATATTTCTTCCTTCATTGCCTCTAACTTAGTGCTTACATCCTTAACTTGCTGCATCAAGACTTATTGTAGCAGGGAGCCTCTGCGGCCATGCTCCTTGTGAGTACAGGCTTATAATGCAAATTACCCTTTTCTTTCCTTCGCCTTCGACTCAGCTAGTTGAATTGTCATCTCACACAGTTTACACTAACATGGTAACACAAAAACAATGTTACAGTATCTCCACAAAATGTTTTACAAGTCTGAATCTTAACTACTCACGGTTTCTGTCGAATTACACCCTCAGATGCGTAGCCGTTGCAGTAGTGTGTATGATGCCATGCACCGCAATGTACTGTACCGCCTGCACAGCCTTGAAAGAAACGATTCAAAACAGCAATGCGGCATACTGTGGTACCCCCGCGATATTTCTCATTACTGCTGCACACCGTTGTTGTCAGGATCTGAAATCGTTGTCAGTATTCCCTACCTATTACGACTTTACTGTTTCGTCAAGGTCATCTTCGCTTGTCATAAGTAAGGAGTCGTCTCCCTAACATGTAACACTACAGATTCTCCCACTTAAAAAAAAGATGCCGGGACAACTCTTTACTCTGCTAGCTACAAATGAATTCGTACAACACAAAACTATAAAACACACAATTACTTATTTCTAACTGACCTTTTGCTAATGTGAAAATACTCTGTCTTTAATAACAAGACACAAGCCTTGTATAGTCCAATTCATTTACAGTTCTTAACAATATTTTTGGTACTGTCTTTTCCATTTTAACTTATTCAGAAAATGATAAGTCTTTTGTTTAGTTGCAGGCAAATTTGCCTTGCAGTGTAACCTTATGAGTATTCGTCTTACATACTTCACATTCTTTTTACCTAAAGCAGTAACTTTTGTGTAGTGACCAATCTTTCTGCAAAGATAGATATATTATTTTAATATGTATAGGAACCTTCTTGACATGATTTAAATAAAGAAAATTGTTAAAACATTTTTGTGTTTCCTGTATTCTTGCCATTTGCTACTGTATTGGTTTTAATCTAGTACATCATTTTGATTTCCTTTTGTTTATCTATTATATGAGAATAACAGTCTTATTTTACTAGAGTTAAGCTAGTGTACATATATGCATATGTGAGTTTGAACAATTATTTCCCACACTTTCTTACATTGCTGTTATCTAGGGAGTTTTGGTCAGGTATATGTATCCTATACAATCTATAGTGTCAAATCTCGGTTTAACATGTCTTCTCTAAACGATACTTCGTCTCAGCTATAAGGTAAGAGCATTCAAAAACCATCATCCATCTTGGCTGTCACGTAAGTCTATTTGATTTAATACTGATTTGGAGAAAATTTTCATATTCTAATTGTCAGACACTACAAAACTTAAGTATTAACTGTACTTACACATGTTCTAAGGTCAGACACTGTGTCAAACCTCTGTACCACGACAGATGCGGACGTCCCCTTTTCTCCCTTCACCCAAAAAAATATGGCGCAGGTCATTCCCCCAACTGGTTCACGTGTCTAAGGCATAGGCCATTTCTCTTACTGATCCGCCTATCCTTCTCTTTTCCTACACGTATTTTCCGATTTTGGGTACACCCCAACTTAACTTCATCAGTAAACACAGCTACTAACCCTTCTCTACAGTCTTTTTTCACTTTAAACAAGAAGTTTCTCCATAGTCATTGTATGCTGCTTTCTCCTCATTACTCACTACATCTGTAATTTAACTCCTCTTTAACTTCTCCTTTATGAATTGTTACTCTTATTTATAACGCATATAATGACACAACATACACATAGATATCACCTCTACATATTCTGCTTCTGCTTTTTTTCTTATCTTTCACTGTCTTCCGTCTACTAGGTTTAGACAGCATTTGAATAATTGAGTATTTTCAATTTACTTCGTTTTAATATATTAGGAGAACATTAGCATCCCATCTCTACAAAATCCTTCATCGCAAACATACTTTACGTTCTAACTCCTATCCTGCATAACATACTACTTGTCGAAGATAAGTTAGCACATCAAATCGTTAGATTGTAGACTCTTTAGCATACTGTCTCTTGTTTGTTACGCATGTCAGCACGCCATCAATTTTACTAGCCTCCTATGTCCTCCATGCATTCACCTCCCCTACAACATGTGGCGTGATTAACATGTCTCACGTAATCGACATTTCGTAAAATTTTATCAGTTTGTTGTCACTGTCATACGTGAAATATTCTCCAGTGCAATCGTAATGTTACAGTTTATAACTTAAAAATGTAAAGAGCAGAGATCATGCAATAGCAACTTTGTATATGGACGGAAGTAGGATAGATTTTGTACTCTTGAGGGAAAAGTAGGGAAAGGGAATAAAGAGACAGCTTCCTACTTCTGCAGAGTAGATATGGATGGAGGAGGAGTTGCCACATTTATCAAAAACTGCCATAAATTCAAGAACATTGACATTAATAAATTCTGTTTAGAGCAGCATCTAGAAGCATGTGCAACAGAAGTAGAGTTCCGTAACAGATCCTATATAATAATAACTATTTACCGAGCACCTGCAGGAAATTATAATCTATTCTTAGATCATCTAGAAGCTCTTTTGGGTTATTTAACAGGAACAAACAAAGAAATTTTTGATTGCTGGTGACTTTAATACAGATTTTCTAATGCAATCTTCCAGTAAACATTCACTGCAGTTAGTAATGTTGTCTTTCAATCAAACTCACACTGTGAACTTTCCAACTAGGATCACTAAACCCTCAAGGACAGCCATTGATAACATTTTTATAGACAAATCAAAGGAACAAAATCATATCATAAAACCTGTTATAAATGGACTATCAGATCATGACATGTAGCTCCTTGTTTTAGATGTAAATTCTAAGCAGATTATCAAGGCTGCTAAATCTGAGTACAGGAGAGTGATCAATCAACCAAAAATTGAGTGTTTTAGAAAACTGCTCAAAGATATGAACTGGAAAGATGTTTATAGTGATCATGACATGAATGAAAAATATAACACATTCATGAACAATGTCAGTGCCATGTTTGAAAACTGTTTTCCTCTAAAAGTTACTCAAATTAAACAGAAGTCTATAATAAAACCATGGATTACACAAGGAATAAAGATTTCCTGTAAGACAGAAAGGAAAATGTATCTGTCGACCAAGAATAGCTCCAATGCTGATGTTTAGCTAAATACAAGGAATACTGTAAAACATTAAGAAAAGTAATTCAGACGTCTAAACAAATGCACTACGAGAAGAAGATAGCAATGTCAGGGAACAAAATAAAAACACTATGCGATGTAGTGAAAGAGCAGACTAGTAGAACCACAAAGGAACAGGAGCAAATAGCACTAAGGGTAGATGACACATTAGTAACTGATGGGCATAGTGTGGCAAATCTATTTAACAAGTACTTTATATACGTTACTGATAGAATGGGACTTTCAGGATCAGTAAATAATGCCCTTGAATATCTGAAACTAGCCTTCATAAATACACTCCTGGAAATGGAAAAAAGAACACATTGACACCGGTGTGTCAGACCCACCATACTTGCTCCGGACACTGCGAGAGGGCTGTACAAGCAATGATCACACGCACGGCACAGCGGACACACCAGGAACCGCGGTGTTGGCCGTCGAATGGCGCTAGCTGCGCAGCATTTGTGCACCGCCGCCGTCAGTGTCAGCCAGTTTGCCGTGGCATACGGAGCTCCATCGCAGTCTTTAACACTGGTAGCATGCCGCGACAGCGTGGACGTGAACCGTATGTGCAGTTGACGGACTTTGAGCGAGGGCGTATAGTGGGCATGCGGGAGGCCGGGTGGACGTACCGCCGAATTGCTCAACACGTCGGGCGTGAGGTCTCCACAGTACATCGATGTTGTCGCCAGTGGTCGGCGAAAGGTGCACGTGCCCGTCGGCCTGGGACCGGACCGCAGCGACGCACGGATGCACGCCAAGACCGTAGGATCCTACGCAGTGCCGTAGGGGACCGCACCGCCACTTCCCAGCAAATTAGGGACACTGTTGCTCCTGGGGTATCAGCGAGGACCATTCGCAAATATCTCCATGAAGCTGGGCTACGGTCCCGCACACCGTTAGGCCGTCTTCCGCTCACGCCCCAACATCGTGCAGCCCGCCTCCAGTGGTTTCGCGACAGGCGTGAATGGAGGGACGAATGGAGACGTGTCGTCTTCAGCGATGAGAGTCGCTTCTGCCTTGGTGCCAATGATGGTCGTATGCGTGTTTGGCGCCGTGCAGGTGAGCGCCACAATCAGGACTGCATACGACCGAGGCACACAGGGCCAACACCCGGCATCATGGTGTGGGGAGCGATCTCCTACACTGGCCGTACACCACTGGTGATCGTCGAGGGGACACTGAATAGTGCACGGTACATCCAAACCGTCATCGAACCCATCGTTCTACCATTCCTAGACCGGCAAGGGAACTTGCTGTTCCAACAGGACAATGCACGTCCGCATGTATCCCGTGCCACCCAACGTGCTCTAGAAGGTGTAAGTCAACTACCCTGGCCAGCAAGATCTCCGGATCTGTCCCCCATTGAGCATGTTTGGGACTGGATGAAGCGTCGTCTCACGCGGTCTGCACATCCAGCACGAACGCTGGTCCAACTGAGGCGCCAGGTGGAAATGGCATGGCAAGCCGTTCCACAGGACTACATCCAGCATCTGTACGATCGTCTCCATGGGAGAATAGCAGCCTGCATTGCTGCGAAAGGTGGATATACACTGTACTAGTGCCGACATTGTGCATGCTCTGTTGCCTGTGTGTATGTGCCTGTGGTTCTGTCAGTGTGATCATGTGATGTATCTGACCCCAGGAATGTGTCAATAAAGTTTCCCCTTCCTGGGACAATGAATTCACGGTGTTCCTATTTCAATTTCCAGGAGTGTAGCTTCACGTACATGAATATATCACTCACTTCACCAAAAGAAATAATTTCCATAATAAAACCTTTAAAAACAAAGCATTCTAGTGGGTACGATGAAATATCAATAAAGTTAATTAAGGCATGTTCTTGTGAGTTTAGTACAATTCTAAGTTACTTGTGTAACCAGTCAATTATAACTGGGACATTTCCTGACATTTCCTGTCAGATGTTAAGCCTCTATTCAAGCAAGGGGATAAAGAGATACCATCAAACTACAGACCGATTTCACTTTTGCCAGCATTCTCAAAAATTTTAGAAAAAATAATGTACAGGCAGCTGCTCAACTATCTGGCCACAAATAACATATTATCAAGAACACAGTTTGGATTTCTGAAGGGTTATGATATCGAGAAGGCTATTTACACCTACAGTGGAAATGTACTTAATTCATTAAATAACAAATTACAAGCAGCAGGTATTTTCTGTGATTTGTCAAAGGCATTTGATTGTGTGAACCACAACATCCTTTTAAGTAAATTAGTATTCTATGGTGTCACGGGCAGTGCTGCAAAATGGTTCAAGTCATACCTCAATAACAGGAAACAATGGGTGCCAGTACAAGGGACTAGTGAATTAAGTCATCAGTCATCATCAGAATGGGAAGAAATCACATGTGGTGTCCCACAAGGATCCATCTTAGGGCCATTGCTTTTTCTTGTGTACATTAATGATCTCTCATCAGTTACACTGCCAGAAGCAGAGTTCGTTTTGTTTGCAGATGACACAAGTATTGCAGTAAATAGTATGTCAAGTGCAGTTCTAGAAAGACCTGCTAATGATATTTTCATGGATATTAATAAATGATTTAAAGCCAACTCACTGACATTAAACTTCGAAAAGACTCACTATATGCAATTCAGAACCTGTAAGAAGTTTCCACCCAGCATGTGCATAAAATACGAAGAAGAGCAGATAGAAGAGGTTAACAGTCTTAAATTCCTGGGATTACAACTTGATAACAAAATTCGGTTGGGAAGAGCACAGCACAGAACTGCAGAAACGCCTTAATAAATCTGTATTTGCAATTCGAGTGTTAGCAGACATAGGCGACATAAAAATGGAAAACCTTGCATACTTTGCCTACTTTCATTCCATAATGTCATATGGTATAATATTTTGGGGTAACTCTTCAAGTCAAACAAAAGTTTTCAGAGTCCAAAAGCATGTAATACGTATTATTTGTGGAGTAAATTCACGGACGTCTTGTAGAAACCTCTTCAAAGAACTGGGTATACTAACTACTGCCTCTCAGTATATTTACTCATTAATGAAATTTGTCCTAAATAATATATCTCTTTTTCCAACAAACAGCTCAGTTCATACATACAATACCAGGAACAAAAATGATCTGCACAAGGACTTAAAAGCACTTACTTTAGTTCAAAAAGGGGTCCACTACTCAGGAACACTCATCTTCAATAATTTGCCAGTAAACATAAAAAATTTAGTTACAAATAAAGATCAGTTTAAAAGGAGCCTGAAAGACTTACTAGTGGCCAACTCCTTCTACTCCACTGACGAATTTTTTAATAGAAACAAATGATGTATTGTATATATTCATACTATTAGTATTGTTATTTCAGCTTTAAAAAAAATAAATTGACATGTTCCACATCCACGAGGATCTCCTCAGCACGGATCTATGGAACGAAAAACTAATCCAATCTAATCTAATCAGAAGAAGAAAAGAAGACATTACCCCATAGATAGATTCCCTTACCACCCCGCACTCCAAGGACCCTATCTGCTAAGGTACCTCATCGTGGCGTCGGAGGAAGGAGGCGTTCGGCCTTTCCTACAGAACGCCTTTGCCACGGTTTCACCGTTGCAGAAAAGCCGGTAACTGACCCTAACAGATGCCTATGTAATGCAAATGAAAGGGAAGTATTTTCACTTAAGTCGTAGTCAGATTCTCACTAATCTTTAATGTCGGTCTATTCCTCTGTCAACCCTGAACAGGTGGTACCCCACTACTCTTCACTGACCTCTTCTAAAAAGTATCGCATATTAACGCAAACATAGTATTCTTATTTATTCTGTTTTATAAAATGTATAACACCGACAGCATTTTACTCGTAATTCCTAAATAGTCTTTTTACTAAATTCATAATATACTGAAAACACTTTGTCATTGCTATTTCACTTTTCCGTATGTTTTACAGTACTATATATTCCTCCAAATCGTAATTCTAGATGCCATATGACGTTCTTATTCTATCTAGAGTATTATATACGTGTTGAGGCATTCCTGGTAGTGGTTAAGTATGTTCACTAATGATTGTAGATTAAGCCAGTTTCACGGCTTCCCAATGTTTTCTCCACATGTCATTAATTTTGAAAATTTCCGTCAAAAGTACTTCTGCTAACGGTAGTGGGGCAGATCTAGGTTTTAGCCTCTGCAGAGCTGCAGCAGCAAGCTCACTGTGCAGTGGAAGCTGGGGATTGGCTAAATTTTTGTTGTATTCCTTAACTAATCCTTCCTGTCTCCAAATATGAGAAGGAGCGATCTGGCTCACAGCAGGTAGCTAAGGTAGAGAATGAAGTTTTCACAGCCACTAATTACTCTCATTTTCTCATTTAGTTTGATGTCAATCTTCTTCACAAGGTGCCTGTTTAACTAGACTGGAGCGCAGTATTCGGCAAGCGAGTACACAAGACTAAGTGCTGACGTTCTGAGGTTGGTTGTGTTCGCCTCCAGGTAGTACCTCACAATTTATGGAATATATTGTGCCTAGTGCTGAATTTACCTACAGTGGTTTGTAGATGTTTTTTAAAAGATAATGTTCGATCATTGTTATTGCTGAAGGTTTTGAGAAAGGATTATAGCAAACTAAGTTGTTGTTGAAGTCTACGCGCGGCTCTAGACGAGCTTATTTGCGAGTATTATTGAGGTGAAAGCACGAAACTTCAGGTTTGTTCTTTTCTGGAATTAGTCTCCAGTCAGCAAAGTATTCCCCAAACACAGTAAGGTCTTCCTGAAAGATGTTGCTGCCTTCCTCTATGAAAATACTATGGGCGGCAAGGGCAAGTTTGTTAGCATACATAAATTTTGTAGTTTTCGTATTTAAACTAAACTAAACTCCGCCCGAACAGGCCACGAAGGCCTAAAGGTACCGACGGGCGCCACATCTTCCTCAGCCCTCTGTCGTCACTGGATGCGGATATGGAGGGGCAGCACACCGCAATATGCGGAATGAGCTGTTCTTGCACGTCGGTGTACTTTCAATATCTTTCTTATGTTGTCTATTACTTGGAACTTTAGAGAGCATTTGCAACTCGCGCTGGTATTTGGTACTCGAATATTGTTTGAGGCTGGCATACCGGTTGGATTACAGTCTTCTAGTTTCTTGAGGAGACTCCAGGCTTTCCTTCTTGACATTTCAGTGTTTCCGTTGTTCGGAGACTATTAGTAAAGGCTCTCTGTGTCATCTATGATCTCTCCACACCGGAACATACTCTCTTCGGAAACCACATTATATGTGCCTTCTACATGCCTTTCACGAATATGTCTAGTTGCTGCATTTTGGAGGGATCCATTGGCCGATTGTGTCTAGTTGTGTAGCAAATTTGTGTAATTGGGCCTTCCCAAAATTGCACCTAGGCTTGGGGATGGATTGCACCATAGGGATTTGGATTGCCATATCGATGATAATGGGATGATACTGACTGTGCGAAAAATCGCCCAGAACTCTCCTTGAAACTGGAATTGGACTTTTTTAGAGTCTTCTGAGGCAATGCCCAAGTTTGGATTCGATTCCGTCTTCCATACCTCTTATCTGAAACAATTACGTTCTTTGACATAAAAAATTACGATTGTAGGAATCAACTCAGTTTACAATATATTCGACGTTTTCGTCTACAGCTTGATAGTTCCAGGCAGTATGTTGACTATCAAATTCGCAAGAGTATATTGCAGGGTGTCAAATACCTTGTCTGACCAAGGTATTTCAGGTGGCTTATAAATAATGACAACGGTGATGTCTGCCAGTTCTGTTATTTTTTGGAAGTTTGAATTTATACTGGATGTTAGTTTAGCTCTTCACGTAGAGGAAGGTGTAAGTAGATGAATGACGAACACTAACTTCTCTTAACGAAGGTTTATTCAGCACTTGCACGTACAACAGCGAGGAGCGAACTGCCTCCAGCCAGAGCACATACGGTATACAAGGTGCGTTCCATAAGTAATGCGACCAAATTCATAAAAAATCATTTAGTGAATGTATTCGTACAAGTAAACAAAAATGTTCAAAATAGCACCCTCTTGCGTCGATACACTTCTGGAGGCGGCGTTTCAGTGCCTGGAAGGCATCCTGAAATGCCTTTTCCGGAATGTCCATTACAGCTGAAGGAACATGCTCCTGGATGCTTTCAATCGTGTACCAATGTTTTCCTTTCATGACTCCTTTTAACTGAGGAAACAAAAAAAAGTCAGCGGGAGCCAGGTCAGGACTGTAGGGAGGCTGGGGAACCAATGGGGTCTTGGTCCTGGCCAGGAAGTCGTTGACAATGAAGGCGCTGTGACTCGGCGCGTTGTTGTGGTGAACTTTCCATGTGCCCTTGATGTTGCTTCGGCAGCCTGAGACCCTCCTTTTCAGTCTTTTGAGCACTTCCAAGTAGAAAGCTGAGTTCACTGTAGTCCCGGCAGGTAAGAATTCGTGGTGGACAACGGTTCAAATGGCTCTGAGCACCATGCGACTAAACTTCTGAGGTCATCAGTCGCCTAGAACTTAGAACTACTTAAACCTAACTAACCTAAGGACATCACACACATCCATGCCCCAGGCAGGGTTCGAACCTGCGACCGTAGCGGTCGTTCGGCTCCAGACTGTAGCGCCTAGAACCCCACAGCCACTCCGACCGGCGGTGGACAATGCCTCTGACGTCAAAGAAGACAATGAGCGTGGTTTGATCCTGGACTTGTTATGCTTGCCTTCTCGGGATGCGGCGACGATGGGTTGTGCCACTCTGAAATCTGCCCTTTTGTCTCATGGTCGTACTCAAAAATCTACGGTTCATCACCAGTGATAACTGAGTTTAAAAAATGAGGACCATTTTCACACATTTCCAACATTTCTCGGCACCGAAACACTCGCATGTGCTTGTGTTCGCCGGTCAACACTTTTGGGATGGAGTTTGGCACACACTTTTTTCATGATCAAATCTTCGGTCACAATGCGGAAAAGGGTTGTTTTTGACATGTTTATAGTTTTTGCTATCAATTGAAGGCTCAACCGTCTGTCAGAGTTCAAACAATCGCGCACACGCGTCACATTTTCGTCGACAAGTGCGGTTGATGGCAGTCCACTGCGAGGTTTGTCGGTGATCTCCTCTCGGCCCTCCATGAAAGACTTGTGCCATCGGAAAACTTGTGATTTGGACAAGCAATCATTCCCAAAGGCATGCTGAAGTAATGGAAACGTTTCGGTAGCGGACTTCCCAAGTTTAACGCAAAACTTGATAGCGTACCGTTGCTCTAAGGAATGATCCATTGTGCCGTATTACATAAACTCAAAACGGGGTTGACGGAAACTCACGTCCTGACTCTCCGGCAGCTCGCAGCCGAATGAGGCAAAGATCGTTTTGAAGCTAACTCCCCCGTCCACTTAACCCAGCCAGTTACAACACGCTGTGTGGTACCGTTGCGTCAGAAAAAAAAAATGGTCGCGTTATGAAAGGCACTCTGTATTACCGCTACAGAACATTCCACTACAATGTTTCTTGCCATTTGTGCATACTTCTAGAATTTACTCAAACCGAATATCGAAATTAAAAATTTTTCATTTCAGGTGAGTTTTGAACTCACGATCCCCATGCAACAATCTAGTATCATAAACACTTTTTTTTTGTGCATTTTGTTCGTTGTTGATCGTTGTGTTTTAGGCGTTGCGGACGTCACATGACATCCATTCAAGTTCGTTTGTTGCCCCTTCCACTCTGTTTTTTTTTTTTTTTTTTTTTTAATTACATAGGCCAACCGGCTCTCTGACCGAACACGCTGAGCTACCGTGTCGGCGACCACTAGACTACGGCGACTGCGCTACTCGGCTTCTTCTGCGACATTGCTCCTTCCTTAAGGGGCTCCGGAAAGGCTCAAAATCATGAAAAGTTCAATTTTTACTTTTTTGCGTTTTCTGAATATGCAGACTATTACCTTTTAATAGATATATAATTTATTCAATTCCGAAGACTACAACTATTTTTAAATTTTTTTTTGAAATGTGTTCTACATGGGCGTGACCCACTGTGGCGCTGTTAAACTGCTGTCAAATGGTGTTATTATTAACGTCCGTGTTCATCAGGTACATTTTAGTGATGTGAGATAAAGTATGTGTTGTGGCTAACCTGTGATGGTTCAATATATATCGCTGGTGTGATTGTCGATTGTTTCATGTTTATTTACTCTGTCGTTATCTCGAAAATATTCGTAATTAATTCTGTTTCTTGAGTCTCTGTTTTGTTGAAGTATAATAATGAGTAAAAGTAAAGTTATTAGCAATCCTCTGAAGGCTTTTAAGAAAAGGAGAAATGTTGGAAAGCCAAAGGTATGTGTTATTACTGTAAACAATAAAGACGATAACCAAGTGAGTGAACCTAACCTCTCAAGTACACCTACCCATAACAGTCAAAGTGGGAAAGAAAATACTTCACAGAAGAAGCTTGGTTCAATGAGTGAAAACTATGAATGTTTTATGGGCGAATCGGATGTGAATGAAATATTTGATATGTCGGTTCTCAAAGGAATTTTTTCAAACTGTGTAAGATGTATTCATTGTAGTGAAGTTGGTCTGGAACTCTCCATAATAAAGGACGTAGGACTTGCTAGTGAAATACAACTGAAATGTGATAAGTGTTCATACATGACCACCTTTTGGAACAGTGTTGCAGTAACTGCAACTGAAGAAAATGGTAGCAAAATCTACGAACACAACATTAGATTTGTTTATTCCTTGCGTTCAGTTGGTAAGGGTGCTACTGCAATTGCAATTTTCTGTGGCATCATGAATCTTCCAAATCCCCCAACCAAGTTTACGACCTATAATAAATTAATAGGGTCTAAAGTAGAAGATGTCTGTATAGAATCTATGAAGAACGCTGTGGAAGAGGCAGTAATGGAAAATAATGGTAACAGAGATTTGATTGCAGCGTTCGATGGTACCTGGCATAAACGGGGACACGCATCTCTTCATGGTGTAGTATCTGCCACCAGTATGTATACAGGGAAAGTTTTAGATGTAGCAGTAATATCAAAATATTGTAGATGTCCACAAAAATATAAAGGTACACATGAAAATAATTGCAAAGCTAAATATAGTGGCAGTAGTGGAGGAATGGAAGTGGCTGGTGTTGCCAGTATATTCCAGCGTTCTGAGGCGTGTGATAAAGTGCGATATGTTAATTACCTTGGTGACGGTGATTCTAAAAGTTTCAAACATGTTCAAGGACTGAAGCCCTATGGTGATGATGTTGTAGTGCAGAAATTTGAGTGTATTGGACACGTACAGAAGCGAATGGGAACAAGACTTCGGCGACTGAAAGCTTCGTACAAAAAACAAAAACTCAGTGATGGTAAAGGGTTGGATGGGAAGGGAAGGTTAACTGACAGTGTAATTGACAAAATACAGAACTATTATGGAATGGCTATTAGGCAAAATACACAAAGTGTCCACGAAATGAAGAAGGCTGTTTGGGCTCTTCTTTTTCATACTTCTTCAACCGATGAAAATCCCCAACATAGCTTGTGTCCCAAAGAAGAAGACTGTTGGTGTAAATATAACAAAGGATTGCTAACTGGTGAAGTGTACACTCATAAGCATAGTCTGCCTCATGCAATAATGGAGGTGATAAAACCTATTTTCAGAGACTTAGCAGCACCTGAACTGTTGAAAAAGTGTATTCACGGAAAAACTCAAAACCCCAATGAAAGTGTAAATATTGTTATATGGTCGAGAATCCCCAAGACTGTATTTGTTGGAATAGAAACACTTCACTTTGGTGTGTATGATGCTGTAGCGACTTTCAATGATGGCAACATTGTAAGGTGCAAGGTATTTAGAAATATGGGAATGAAGATAGGTTCTAACATGGTACGAGCGATGCTTGCTTTAGACAAGGAACGCCTTCGGGCTGCAGACAGGGCTGTAAAGAGTAGAAATACAAGCAAGAGTAAACAGGAGGAAGAACAAGAGGAAGCTGGAGGAGGAGTTTGCAGAGGATGAAGATAATCCATCCTATGGACCTGGAATGCACTAAAAAGTTAATCCAATCTTTGTCGCTCGATTCCCAAAACTTTTATTTTCTCATACGAATTACATGTTTTCTAAGGATCTTCCAAACATATTTGTTTCAAACTTTCAGTAAATGTTACACAGTACCTTCTGCGTAATTTAACACAGCCTTTTTCCAAAAAACTGTATATTTTTGAATATATAAATAAAAAATTGCAAAAAAATGTTGTGAATTTTCATTACAATTGAAAAAAAAAATCATCTTTAATAACTGAACTAAAATTTTGTAAAATCCCTGTGTTAAGTTGTAGCCCATATTCCAATAAGTAATCTGTAAAAAGTTCAACTTCCTACCTCAAATACTTTGTGAGGAAAGATGTAATTTATAAGCGTTATTTTAACATTGCAAGTATAGGGCGTTCCGGAGCCCCTTAAGAGAACAGCTTCTCGGTGTTACGTCCTCCTAGTCCGGGAACGAGTCACCGGTCCAGCATATTCCGACTCCCAATGACTGATGTTCGCCCTGGCGGTGATCTTCTTAGAACTTCAGCTACGTTCTTCGTTGCCTTTCCGCTTGTTACCTGTCGCTGGAGCTTCAAATTTACCCTGGGTTGCAGGATCCTTATAGGGCCTCATTCCAAGGACGTGGACCGTATCTCTGATCTTTCGTCGTCTTGTGTCGGGGTCGAAATCTTCAACTTCATAAGTAACATCAGACAACTGTCTTACAACATTATAAGGTCCAAAGTAGATTCTGAGGAGCTTCTCAGAGAGACCAACCTTCCGAACAGGAGTGAAGATCCAGACGAGGTCACCAGGCTGATAGACAACAGGGCGGTGGCTCGCGTCATACCTTGGGCGACAGTTTTCTTGAGCCCGCGGCTTGCGGAGTCGAGCTAACTGCCGAGCTTCCTCAGCTCTGGTTAACACCTGGCCGGTGTAGTCGTCGTCCACGTCATCAGGATGTAACGGAAACACAGTGTCCATCGTCGTAGTCGCCTCACGCCCATGCACCAGGAAAAATCGCGTAAATCCTGTGGTGTCTTGTTTGGCGGTGTTGTAGGCAAACGTCACGAAAGATAGCACATAATGCGAGTTGCTCTGCTCAACATTGACGAACATTGATAGCATGTCGGCCAAGGTCTGTTTAAGGCGTTCAGTAAGCCCGTTATTTTGTGGAAGGTAGGCAGTCGTCGTGTGATGAGTAATGTTGCACCGACGGTTTATCTCTGTCACAAGATTCGACTGAAAAACTTTTCCTGGATCTGTAAGTAACGACCTTGGGGCACCGAGATTTAATACAATGTCTTCTACGATGAATCTGGCTACCTCGAATGCTTCGGCTGTTTACACGGCTTTTGTAACGGCATAGCGTGTCAGATAATCACTGCAAACAATAATCCATCTATTGCCACTAACAGACGTTGGAAATCGTCCGAGGAGGTCAATCCCAACACGCAGGAAAGGCGTTTTAGTCGGTGGAATTGGTATGAGTTGGCCAGGTGGTTTCTGAAGAACTGCCTTTCTCCTCAGGCACTCTCGACAGTACGACACATAGTAACGGACACTTCTAAATAAACCTGGCCATAAAAATCTCTTGCGGATCCTATCGAATGTCTTAATAAATCCTAAATATCCGGCCTCTAGTGTGTCATGGAATTCCTGTAGGACAGGAATGTGTTTAGGAATCACTCGTAGCCACCTCTTTCCAAACGGATCAAAGTTTTTCTTGCAAAGTAATCCATTAATTACCTTAAAATGTCCTTTCACATCCTCTGGCCGATTTAAGGCAAGCATAATTTGAGATATGTTGACGTCCTTCATCTGCTCAGCAGAGAGATCCTGGAGAACAGCGAGACAGTCACTATTTTCATCAAAGTCTTGATGGTCTTGCACAAGGTTTCTTGAGACACAGTCTGAGACCTGCGTGGTTTGTGTTCCCGGCATAATCCATTTTACACCCTGTTTTGAACGTACTTCCACCTTACTACATTAATTTAAATTACTGCTGTCACTGAGTTGCTGCTTTGCCTGACCGTGACCGACGCTATTAGCGCGTATCGATATATTCCCTCTTGTATTTTCTTTGCTCGACTGCTATTACTTCCCAGTCGTTGTTTGTCCTAGGCCAGTTCGGGTCGCGAGTTCGGGCGGCCAGTCTGTTGGAACGCTTCTGGAGCGCAGTCCGGGGAGTTGCAATGCGGCACTAGGGCAGTCGGGTTGGAGCTGTGAGGTCTGCGTCGACATGGCTCGCCCGACCATTGCCGCCGCGCATCTTTTGAGCCGGGCCACAGTCTTTGTGGATCGTCGGTCGGTCGTCCTACGGACGACGCGTTTTAGCTCGCCGATCGGTCATGAGTCGGCTGTGTGTGTGTGCATCGAGCACCGATTTGTCTTCGAGCATGCTTAGTTACTGTTGGGTATCGTTCAGGTCTTCGTGTATGTGCTTGTCAGATTGTGTGTGTAGTTGGTGTTATTTCGCTGATGCCTATTTTAGATGTTGTTGGCATTCTGAGAGGACTTGGTCAGTTTCTGCGGACCAGGGAAGTTATCCCAGCGCCATGCAGTCGGCTGGGTCCGCTGGCGCGCCCTGCGCAGAGTCGGAGCGTGTGTGGAGCTGTCCAGTCACTACGAGCATCGTGGTTCACCGACCCAAGACGTCGAAGTTGAGTACTAGTTTCAATTACATTCATGTTGTGGTGGTTTGTTTCGGTGGTTTGCTGTTGGGGAAGTTATCCTGTGAGCAACACAGGGTGTTTCTATTGTTGAAATTTAGCCGCCATGCGGTGCAATTAACTATTTCGGTTGACAACAAATTCAAGTGTGCCAGTGGAATTTTCTGCCTTAGAGCCGTTAGTGTTCCGGTTACCTGCCCTGGCCACTAACGTAATTTCAGGCACAATCCTTTCATCATCTGTTCTCGCTGTCCAACATGGTGTGTAATTTTTACAGCTAATATATACTCCATTGTGGATTATCACGTTTGTAACCTTTGGTGTTTGAGTTCTCATGTGCTGTTTGATGGGAAGCAATTCGTTGTGTTGGTCGGTCCCTGGCTGTCCCCTGGTTGGGTTCCGACGGATCAAGTGTATTTGGGCTCACCACCTCTCTCACCTAAGTGAACGAGGGCAGGCCGACCGCCCTGGAGGCTTCTGAGTGCTGTTGTCTTTATTGTCTTTCCCACCGGTGTTTGATTATCTGTTTTCAGATACTTAAATTATAAGGCTTAATTAATTGTGGGCTTTCAGCCTTGCAACCTTATTCTTAAAATTATCTTTCGAGCTTAAACATTGCAGCTTTCTGCATTTAAAAGATTTTGGTAATATATTTTAAAATTTTGAAACTTAATATTGGCCTTCAGCCATTTCTGTTGCACCTTGCATATGTTTGTTCTACCTGCTTTGCGATGAGGCTTTCCACCTAGCTGTGATATGTTTCTTTTAATTATGTTATTTGCTAATTTAATTGCATGTTTTTATCTTGTCGAGTTTTAAGATTTCTTGTTTTTAAACATTGCAGCCTTCTGCCTTTAAAAGACTGCGGTAATATATTTTAAAATTTTGAAACTCAGTTGTGGCCTTCAGCCATTTCTATTGCACCTTGCATATGCTTGTTCTATCTACTTTGCTTTGAGGCTTTCCACCTATCTGTGATAAACATTTTTTAATTATTTTATTTGCTATTTTAATTGGTATTTTATCTTGTTGATTTTTAAGATTTCTTGTTTGGAGGCCTTCAGCCATTAAAGAGGTGCATTTGGTAAAGTTTCGGCTATGTGCCACTTTGGTTGTATATGTGTTATTAAATTACAATAAATTACAATTAGAAGGTGAAGCTGACCCCAAACTTATTTGGCCCTTTACATAATCCTAATAACATGTTCTGCCCAGCGGGTTTAGCGGGCGTATAAAGTCGGCATCTTGGTGTTTTCTTCTACTTTTGTACACTATGGTAATGTCATACTCTTGAAGACATAGTGCCCACCTGGCAAGTCGTCCTGTTGGATCCTTAAGACCTGTCAACCAACAAAGTGAATCATGGTCTGTAAAAACTGTGAATGGCCTTCCATAGAGATACTGTTGAAATTTGCACGCGGCCCAGATCACAGCAAGACATTCTCTTTCTATAGTGGAGTAGTTTCGCTCCGCTTTTGTAAGTGCCCTAGAAGCTTAGGCTATAACCTTCTCTTTTCCATCCGAAATCTGCACCAGAACAGCACCGATCCCATACCCACTGGTATCTGTGTGTAGTTCTGTAGGTGCTCTCTCATCATACAGGCCAAGTACAGGGTCAGTCGTCAGATCTTTTCGCAGCACATCGAAAGAATCTAGTTGAGCATCACCCCAGATAAATTTAGCATCGGATTTTAACAACTATTGGAGTGGCCTGGCTTTGATACACAAGTCTTTGATAAAACGACGGTAACAAGAACACAATCCGAGGAAGCTTCTCACATCTCTAATACTTTTAGGAATAGGAAATTCCGTTATAGCTCTCACCTTTCCTGGGTCTGGCCGCACACCTTCGTTTGACACAAGGTGCCCAAGTATTTTGATTTCTTTTGCTTCAAAGAGACACTTTCTTCGGTTAAGTTTCAGTCCAGCTTGTTGGAGACACTTAAGAACGGCCCTCAGTCGTTTTAGGTGTTCTCTGAGAACACTATAATGCCATCTAAATAACAAAGACACATCGTCCACTTCAGGTGCCTTAGAAGATTATCCATCATCCTTTCAAAAGTTGCTGGTGCATTACACAGACCAAACAGCATTACCTTAAACTCATACAGGCTCTCAGCGGTGATGAATGCAATTTTCTCACGATGTGCCTCATCTACTTCGATTTACCACTATCCCGAGTACATGTCAATGCTTGAGAAAAACGTAGCGTCCTTAAGACAATCTAGTGTATCGTCAATTCGTAGAAGAGGATAAACGTCCTTTTCAGTTACCTTGTTACGCTTCCTGTAATCAACACAAAAGCGCCAACTGCCATCCTTCTTCCTGACGAGAACCACTGGTGACGACAATGGGCTCTGCAAAGGTAGAATGATGTCATTTTTCATCATTTTCTCTACCTCACCGCGAATTATTCGACGTTCCGTTGCTGACACACGGTATGCTCTCTGGCTTATTGGTTGATGGTTTCCAGTGCTAATACTGTGATTCACCGTCGATTTGTCTAATTTGCTCTTCACCTGTGGATTGAAACATTCAGAGAACTTTTGAAGAATGGCAAGTAGCTTCCTCTGTTGTTCCTTAGTGAGATCTGGTGATAGTCGAGCTAGAAGATCTTGTCTCGTAGTGGTAGCGCTAATTTCGCCCACAGACTCGGCATGGGAGGTTTCTATGACGATCAGTTGTTCTGGAATTAACGGATCAGTATTTCCTGCGAACATGCGTCTTGGAAGGACCTGCGGTTCTCGGCGACAGTTAATTATCCACAATTCATCGAACCCGTTCTTAAACGAGACGACAGAGGCTGAGATGACCAAGTTATTATTCAGTGGTATGCATCTCTTACATTCCACTAGAAGATCCATTGGTTGATGCATGGCATGACACGTGACAGCTACCATTCTAGCGCTGACTGCAGGAATGATCACATCATCCAGTACACATAGTCTCCACACACTCGGATGTGCATCTTCCTGCCCACAGTATCTCATCTCGTCTAGCATAATCTTCCAGCTACCACAAACTATAATTGCTTGAGAAGCTTTCAAAAAGTCCCATCCGACAATGACGACATGTAGGACGATGAATTCTGAGGGCTGTGTATGGCCACTTATATCCACACTAATGACAGATCTCCCTGTAGGTTTTACATATTTCCCATCAGCCACCTTCAGCAGAGATGTTTAGCTGTCGACGAATACGGTTTTCTGCAGCCTTGCGACGGTACTTCTTCGAAATGATTGAATATGATGCTCCCCACAAGAGCTTGGGCTGGTCGGCCATCCCTGAGGATATCTATGTAGTTTCCTATCATTTTTGTAGTGTTCTACGGCGGAGGATTTTTCTCTTCAGTGGCCTCACCTCCAAGGAAGGTCGCACCCTTTAGTTTTCTAGGTTGCGGCGGCTAGGTGATCAGCAGGAGCTTCTAAACGGCGATGGAGACCTTGATCGGTGTTTTGGGGAGCGTCCTCTCCAGCGGCTAGCTTGTGGCGATGGTGACCTACGTCGTCCTGCACCCGCATCTTCTTGTTCATCTTCGTCGCCCCGTTATTGGCGTCGGCTAAAATCGGTCTGCTGTCTTCTGGCACGGGCATCATCAGATATATGCCGTCTTTCCCGACAATAGCGCGCACCACGTATCCCGGTCGTCCGCAGTGGAAACATACTGGTTGGTTATCCTGCGTCCTCCAGACATCAGTCTTCCTTGGTGGCCAAATAGGTTCCTCATGCGCCATTGTAGAAACGTAACTTCGCCTGGGTCTCGACTTTTTCACTGTTCTAAAGGGAAATGAAGGACGAGAGACTGGGTTCAATGTCTGTTCCACTTCCTCCCTTATGACCTCTCGAAGCGTCTGGGTTTTCTTCTGGCCGTGCAATCCAACCTCTCTCACTATCTGACGAAGAATACTTCCGAAATCAGTTTCTTCCTACAACACAGACATCGATACGACATATGGAAGCCGTTCAAGCCTCCTGCGTGTAATTTTTTAATGCATTGTCTCGATATACTGTCACCACTTTATGAAGTCGTCTGCTGTCGAAACCTCCTTCAGGAGTAGGGTTTGATACACGTCCTCAGCAACACCCTTCATGAGATGTGAAACCCTAACTTCCTCCTTCATTCGAGGATCCGCTATTTTACACAGCACCAAGACGTCTTGAATGTAGTATGCTGTCGTTTCTCCTGGATTCTGTGCCCTGCACTTTAATGTATCTTCAGCCTTGCACTTCTGTCGTTGTGTGTCGCTGAAATACTTGCGCAGTTCCGCCTGGAATACTTCCCAGCTTGTGAACTTCTCCTCGTTGTTCTCATACCATTGCTTGGCAGTGCCCTCCAAGTAGAAAAACACGTAAGCCAAACACACGGTGTCATCCTATCTGTTAAATTTGTCTATACGCTCCTATTCCTTCAGCCACTTGTTTGAATCTTGGCCATCGTCACCAGAGAACCCGGAAGGATGTCTCATGTGGTGGCACACAGTTGCTGTCATCGTGACGTCCTCTTCTTCTTCTGTCTCCGATAGATTTCGATCTGTGGAATATGGCTAGAACTCGGGTTTCTCGACACGTAAACGGCGGCTCTGTCGTGGACTGATGGGAGCCACTGTGTCGTCGATAAAGTGTGGTATCACAAGTTACAATACCCAGCGCCTCCACCAGAATAATGTAACGTAGAGGAAGGTGTAAGTAGATGAATGACGAACACTATCTTCACTTAAAGAAGGTTTATTCAGCACTTGCACATACAAGAGCGCGGAGCTAACTGCATCCGGACAGAACACATACGGTATATATGCAGCTACAGAACATTCCAGTGTCATGCTTCTTGCCATTTATGGATACTTCTAGAATGTACTCGAACAGGATATAGAAATTAAAATTTTTCAGTTCAGGTGAGTTTTGAACTCACGACCCTCCATGGAACAATCTAGTATTTTAACCACTTTTTTATCTTATTTTTGTTCTGTATTATTCGTTGAATTTGTTCGTGGCGGACGACCGATGACACTCGTTCAGGTGGTTAGTTGATCCGTTCACTCACAGTTTTTTATTACAGAGGGTAGCTAAACCCTCTGACCGAACACGGCCACTAGACTACGGTGACTGCGCTACTCAATTTCTTCTGCGACAGTATCGTTCCGGACGCAGGCAATACCAAGTATGTCATGTCCACGTATTTTGTCTCACTGACGTTGTTAATCTTCGTTTTCTATGTGTGTTTCCTGTAAAATGGCCTTGTGTATGTTTTTGTCTAGCAAGAGTTTTGATATGCAACCGCAAATGACTCCTCTATACATGGTTAATTACCTAAAATTTGCATCGCAAATATTGTTGATATCGAAAGTACTATCGACTTGTGGTTGCACAGAATGAATTGATAGATAGGAGCTCGTATTTTTACCCAATAAACAGATTGTAAAAATACTTAAAAGTGTATTTTTTGTGCAAACATACGCTTTTCAAAATGGAAGAATGCCTATTAACATTAACAAATTAAAATTTGGGTAAATTAGAACGTCAGCGGTGTTTGTTGCAGGATTCTATTGCGAGTCGATTACGAGATATATTATTTTGCAATGTTCTCACACCATCACTTGTACAATACCTGCTGTAGCAAACACAAAAGAAAAACACAAGTGCATACACTATTTATCTGGATTCTGAGCAGTAACGATGCAACTGACCATCACAGGTCGTGTTCAAAACGGGCAAAGGCAGCGGTAATACTCGCATTCAATCTGGCACACGTGCAGTACTAGCATTTCGGCGGAGATGTCCGAGTAGGCTGCGGTAATGCGTCGTTGCATATGATCAGGTGTATAGTCCGTATGTCCTTGTAGAAAGCCCCTTTCAGCTTCCCCCACAGAAAAATGTCCACAAGCGTCAAATCCGGGGAACGGTCCGGCCAACATACAGGATCTCTGCGTCTAATCCAACTATGTGGAAACATACGTGAAGACATGCTGTAGTACTTCTTATACTATGGGCTGGACACCCATCATGTTACTACTACAGATTCCTCCTAGTCTGCAGAAGAATGGCTTCTAGCATTCCTGGAAGAAGGTCTGTTTGGAGGCTGCGATATTTGTGTTCCGTCTATGAAACACGGACTGATGGCTCGCTATCCCACACAGCACTCCATGGGCGCTGACGTTCCGCCAGACCAAGCCAACGGGGATTGTCATCTGACTAATAGTGCGATTTGCGTGGCCATGACTGGTAAATGTGGCTTCGTCACTAAACAAGATACATGAAACACCTGGAATATCCTCTTTGAATGCCTATGTACAGAAGTTAGAACGATTCTCACAGTAATTTCTGTGGTGTACTGAGATACCAGAAATACCGAGGACGTCCATCCGCTGCAGGAACATCGCTGCACACAAACCGGGCACGCTGCCCGCAGAATCACGCACTCTGGAACGAAGCTCCACCAGGAACGGAGACGCGCGCTTAAGTAACAATGCATGGGCAATAGTTAAGCTGCAAGATTTAAGTCATTCCGAGTCTCGCTAGGGAGTTCCTGCAGAACCTTCGTCGTATCTTCACGTCTTCAAATTGTCGTATGAGACAGAAACAGTAGCGATAGATGGAAAGTGGTTAGTCTACAGTAGAAACCGAACAATGAATATAATTACCATGTATGGGTAGAGACCTCCTGCCTAGAGATTTAACTGAGTACTGTTAGTTTCGAACAGTTCTTCGAATAGTACATCAAGACATAAGATTAATTTTCTACCGACTTTAGTTCAGAGAACATTATCTAGTTTGTGTTCACGGAACTGAAGTCAACGCAGAACACGTAGGGTAAACCCGCATTCTACAATTGCTATAACCAACGTTACCAAAGTTGAGTAATATATTTTACTATTCACTATTCTGTGTTACGTTCAGTGTGTATGTGATGCCGTAAGGTCCACGCATCCGTCCTACCAGGGCAACTTTATTAGTCTCTTTCAGCGGCAGCGAGATTTTCACCAAAGTGGACGCTCCCAATCCGCGATAGTTTCCATATAGCTCTTGAAGGAGCGAGATGTGATAGGGATGGAACCTATGTCGATGGTGAATGCATAGAACACTTGTCTTACTCATGCCACTTCCTCGTGCAACCGCACAGGATGTAACGTGCGGATCAAAAGCAATAGCAGCAAGAACATTAATTTCCCCCTCTTCTGTAGTAATCTGTTTCCTTCTGTAACGTTGTTAATGTATTACACAATCAGTTTAACGTAACTGGTTGAAGAGATTGATAAATAATTGCTGAGATGGTTGATGTCTTTTGGGATATCTTGCTGCATGCACCTTACAAGAGCGAACTACATTCTTCCTGCGCTCTATATACACTATGAACATGTCGGCGTTTTCTGCATTGGTAAATCTCATGGTCCACTTACGACCTACTGCTTGGACTGTCACACATAAACTGACTAACAAGTCACAATGCACTCAAGGAGCACAGAAGCACACGGTAAGCAAACATAACATCTCACCTACCAACTACCCAGGCTGAATGGCACAAACAAGTGTTGGTGTGGAAACTTTTCAGAATACGACATCTCGTAAACGACTTCCACTAGAATCCTAGAAAAACACCACTGACATTCTAATTTCCCCTGTTTTTAGTCTGTTAATATCAATAGACATTGTTCCATTGAAGAAAGCTTGTATTTGTACAAAAAATACACTTTCTAAGTATCGTTACAATTTGTTTATTGGCTAACAATATGAGCCCCAGACTACCAACCCTTTCTGTGAAACCCGCACATCAATAACACTTTCCATTTCTGCAATATTTTCGGTGCAATTTTAGGTGTTTCATCCTGTATAAGAAGAGCGAAAGAACGAACCCTCAAACTTACAGACCAATATCCTTAACAATATCCTTAACGTCACTTTGCTGCAGACTTCCTGAAAATTTTCCAAGCTCAAATAAAATGAATTTCCTTGGGATGGCAAAGCTTCTGTCCACAAATCAGCACGGATTTAGGTGTTAGTTATGTGAACAATGGTCAAGTGAGCATATTTTTTCTTCGGCACTTGTATAAAATGAATGGAGACCCTGCTCATAGTTTCTCATAGCCATTTATATAAAATGGCGACCCTGCCCTGGAATTAAACGGCCCTTCACAAGATTAATATTTGAAACCAGTTTTTTAATGTCTTTTATCGCTTCATGTCGTTCATGGTTTGCCAAAAAAAGCATTCCCTAACTTCACAAGATTTTAGTGACAATATGTAGGTTCTAAAAAGGATAGTAAACCAAATGAAAATATTAAGAATTCGTTTTCAGTTACATCATATACTCTACCTATGGAAATTCAGTTAGATATAACTTATTTAGAAAATTATTTTCTGCATAGAGGCAACATGAATTTAGATGTATAAGGGAATGACGCAAATGGAAATTTGTGCAAGACCAGTACTCAAATCTAGCTTTCCCGTTTTATGCGAGCGGTCACCTTAACTGCTTTGGCTATCGGTGTATGACTCACGGTCAGACCCAAACTTCCATATGTCGTCGCTCCTGTGTCACAACCTGCCTTGCATAGGCGGATAACTACGATAGTGCAGTGACTGTGTTGTTATGAAAAACGATTCCAACTTTCTCCTTGACAACAAAGGCACTGCAATATCGTATTTATTCGACGATTCCAGGCAGCGACTTTCCATTAAAATCTCCTCTACTGTGCAGGAATTACATAATGTGTGTATGAGTACTTGTCGTGATGCAGGAACGACTTCATTTGGAAGTTTGGATCTGCATAGATAGTCAAAGCGGTTAAGGTGATAACTCGCAAGCAGGAAATGCGGATGTGAGTCTACATCTACATCTACATCCATACTCCGCAAGCCACCTGACGGTGTGTGGCGGATGGTACCTTGAGTACCTCTATCGGTTCTCCCTTCTATTCCAATCTCGTATTGTTCGTGGAAAGAAGGATTGTCGGTATGCTTCTGTGTGGGTTCTAATCTCTCTGATTTTATCCTCATTGTCTCTTCACGAGATATACGTAGGAGGGAGCAATATACTGCTTGACTCTTCGGTGAAGGTATGTTCTCGAAACTTTAACAAAGGCCCGTACCGAGCTACTGAGCGTCTCTCCTGCAGAGTCTTCCACGAGTTTATCTATCATCTCCGTAACGCTTTCGCGATTACTAAATGATCCTGTAACGAAGCGGGCTGCTCTCCGTTGGATCTTCTCTATCTCTTCTATCAACCCTATCTGGTACGGATCCCACACTGCTGAGCAGTATTCAAGCAGTGGGCGAACAAGCGTACTGTAAACTACTTCCTTTGTTTTCGGATTGCATTTCCTTAGGATTCTTCCAATGAATCTCAGTCTGGCATCAGCTTTACCAACGATCAACTTTATATGATCATTCCATTTTAAATCACTCCTAATGCCTACTCCCAGATAATTTATGGAATTATCTGCTTCCAGTTGCTGATTTGCTATTTTGTAGCTAAATGATAAGTGATCTATCTTTCTATGTATTCGCAGCACATTACACTTGTCTACATTGAGAATCAATTGCCATTCCCTGCACCATGCGTCAATTCGCTGCAGATCCTCCTGCATTTCAGTACAATTTTCCATTGTTACACCCTCTCGATACACCATACACCACAGCATCATCCGCAAAAAGCCTCAGTGAACTTCCGATGTTATCCACAAGGTCATTTATGTATATCGTGAATAGCAACGGTCCTACGACACTCCCCTGCGGCACACCTGAAATCACTCTTACTTCGGAAGACTTCTCTCCATTGAGAATGACATGCGGCGTTCTGTTATCTAGGAACTCTTCAATCCAATCACACAATTGATCTGATAGTCCATATGCTCTTACTTTGTTCATTAAACGACCGTGGGGAACTGTATCGAACGCCTTGCGGAAGTCAAGAAACACGGCATCTACCTGTGAACCCGTGTCTATGGCCCTCTGAGTCTCGTGGACGAATAGCGCGAGTTGGGTTTCACACGACCGTCTTTTTCGAAACACATGCTGATTCCTACAGAGTAGATTTCTAGCCTCCAGAAAAGTCATTATACTCGAACATAATACGTGTTCCAAAATTCTATAACTGATCGACGTTAGAGATATAGGTCTATAGTTCTGCACATCTGTTCGACGTCCCATCTTGAAAACGGGGATGACCTGTGCCCTTTTCCAATCCTTTGGAACGCTACGCTCTTCTAGAGACCTACGGTACACCGCTGCAAGAAGGGGGGCAAGTTCCTTCGCGTACTCTGTGTAAAATCGAGCTGGTATCCCATCAGGTCCAGCGGCCTTTCCTGTTTTGAGCGATTTTAATTGTTTCTCTATCCATCTGTCGTCTATTTCAATATCTACCATTTTGTCATCTGTGCGACAATTTAGAGAAGGAACTACAGTGCAGTCTTCCTCTGTGAAACAGCTTTGGAAAAAGACATTTAGTATTTCGGCCTTTAGTCTGTCCTCCTCTGTTTACTGATATGGTAGAAATTTTCATTGACATCATTACCTTATACAGCTGATGATTGTTCGTGTTCGTAACTATGAACACATTCATGTATTTCATAACGACTTTGGTCACATGCTTGTCTGAAGGAACATTGCAACGCTTTTCTTAACACCAAGGGGACTGCAATATCGCAGCATGAAATTATGGTTACGGTGGTATTTTGCACATATTGTGAAGAATTTTCCAAAGCACACAGAAATTCCGTTGAGTCTCCATATTACCGACGTTGACTATGGAGTTCAGTCGTATTGCACCGTAGATTTATTCCAATGAATTATTACTTCACACAAATGTATATAGTAAAACATCACAATTTTCTATTCAGAGACGTAAACTTCGTCCATGCTCGTATAGCATGCTCGTAATCATTTCTCTGCCAGAATGCTTATGTGGATATTCATACAGGGTGACAATTATTGAACTAAATGGAAAACACATAAATTATTTACAAACTATGGCGTGCAGACACGTTATTCAACATGTAAACGTCACTACAGATATTCGGATTTAGGTTACGACATGTTTAATATGCCTGCCATCATCGGCGATGATGTGGCGGAGACGAATACCGAAATTTTGAATGACCCGCTGAAGTTTCGGAACATCCATGCTGTCGATGACCTCCTGAACGGCTTCTTTCAGTTGATCAATGGTTTTGGGGTTATTTCTGTACACCTCGTATTTAATATAGCCCCACAAAAAGGAGTAGCATGAGCTCAGATACGATAAATATGGCGGCCTATCGAGGCCCATGCCAGCGCCTCTGGTTACCCCAGAGCCAGAATGCGGTCCCCAAAGTGTTCCTCTACGGCATCAAACGCTCTACTGCTTCGATGAGGTCGAGCTCCCTCTTGTATGAATCACGTCTTGACAAAATCAGGGTCACTTTGGATAATGGGGGTGAGATCATCTTACAGAATCATGACCTAACGTTTGGTAGTCACCGTGCCATCAAGGAATATCGCACCAATTATTTCGTTGCTGGACGTTGCACACCACACACACCCGTTGAGGGTGAAGAGACTTCTCGATCGTGAAATGCGGATTCTCAGTACTCCCAAATGCGCCAATTTTGCTTACTGACGAACCCATCCAAATGCATGTAGGCTTCGTCGCTAAATCAAACCATACGCATATTAATTTCCATCATGCCCCACGGCCAACCGAGCAGTTTGAACGTCCTAACGCAAACCGTTCAGAAGTTATGACGATTTTACTTCATATAGCTCAATAATTGTTTCCCTGTATAATGGAAGAGAAAGTGAAATTAATGAAATTGCGTTAGCAGAAAGGAACATTGGCGTTTAATATTTCCATTGACTTCCAAGTCCTTAAATATGAACGAGAGTAGAGAAGGAAAACTGATGTGGTGGCCTTGTTATATTATCCATACCGGCACTCACGAGAGTCGTTTAACGGAAACTATAAAAGCCTGACTGGTGATGAAGTGACAAGGATTTGACTTTCACTCCTCAAAAATAGGTGTGCGGCGCCTCAGGAACTGCTTCATTTAACTTGCTATTATCTCTGAAGCAAGTAAGCACAGATGAAGTTTTGAATTTAATGCCTGTTGGCTTGATAGTCATACAAATGTAATATAAGATCTGATTGGACAAACGTTGGGTAGGAAATTGGCTACAGTCTTCATTAAAGAACCATTCCAGGGATCGCCTTGACAGACGGAGGTAAATTACGTAAAAACTAAATCAGTATGACCGGACTGGGATTTGGGCCTGATTCCTCTCGGATAGGCGCCTGTACGATAGCATCAACAGAAGGTCACATTTTTAACTCTTTTCGTCCATTCTCATTGAAGTAGTACCGCAAATCAAACAGACACAGGATTTAGTGCTCATCAGCTACGGTAAGTAATCTCCAAAAATATATTCTAGCTAAATTCTAGAGAAAAATAGTACTCATCGGGATTCTCTACTGCATAAAAGCAAGTTTCTTTGTAGTTAATTAGAAGTTTCTGTCAATGGTACTTGGGCTTCCTTTATTAAGGAAGCTGCATACCGTCCTTGAAATTTCGTCGACTCAGTCAGTACATCCGTATGATGAATTTCGAATAGATCCATCACGCACGGTGCGTCTCGAAAGAGTAAGAATTATTCCATAAATACCAGAACTCTATTTTCAACTACTCAATCAAATAATTACGCAGGTGTAAGGAGTAGGAACAGCAAAACCAGTCTGAAAGAAATTCAGAGTAACTGTTAGGCGTAAGAGCTACCACTGCGCACAAAATATAGATCTTCCCGTGGAACAGTATATATATCTTTCTGTGAATTTCTGGTATAATCTCGTCACTTTTTTTCATGTGTTTCACTGCAGTGTTTCTTCTAATTCAGGTAACAGTTGCCTATAATTCACAACTACTAGCCGACATTTCATCACTCCGAAATAGAATTTTTTTCTGATCTCTACTTGTTTCTCATTCTGTTTGCAGCTCTTACGTTTCTCATTTCACGTAAAGAGCAATTAACGTGTAATATTTCTGTATTTCCCCTACACATTTAAAACTGAAATTGCGAAAAAGCATCGCTGTACAGTTGGATATCACAGGAACGAAAACTCAGCTGTTTGAAAACATACATTTCCAAGAACTAATAATTATTTTTGTCGATGGCGTAATAAATACACGACAAATGTGTAACGAAACGGTTTAACCTGGAAAGGAAAACGTGCAGCGGTCAGTCGCTCTATGAGTATCGGTTTCCGTCTTAGCCCCTCTTCAAAAACAAATCTCGCAGATTTGGAGGAATAAAAAGCTCCATTCCACGTATATGAGTATATGATCCATCGCCGAGCTCTGAGAACCAGTCTTAACGCATACGCTTTCGCCGGGTCATCAGCATGAGTGCTTTGAGAGAGGTCGGTTGAAGACCCTGCGCAGTACGTAACCAATAATCTCTGGAATCGTGAATACAGCAAAAATAAATGTGCCTCTCTCCCTTATCAGACTGTACATTAAAATAAGCCGCTTCTAGCTATTTTTGAGGCAATGTTAACATTATTTCAATATTTTCCATACGTGTTCATTTTTCATAACAAATTATTCGTGGTAGAATTAATTCATTGATGTCTCCAAATTATTCAGTTGTCTGGAAAATTGCGTACATTCTTAGGAAATTTTGATCGGCACATATATTTAGTGTCTTCCGGCCACCCAATTTGTCAGCCCACACATACTGAAATTAATTTTATCACCTAACATGGTAGTACATAATTGAACGGTAATATAATCTGCCCATGATACGTAGAGCTCTGATGCACGGCCCACGCACGTAACGCAAAGTGACTAAGCCGGTGCGCTCCAAACACGGCGCCGTCTGCAACAGTAACGGACACAGAGAGACGAACGGAAATCTGTTCGCGATCCTTTGAAAGGTACGTGCCATGCCGCTCTGATTCTGCGAAAATTAACGTGGGACGGGGTATGACGGGTAGCTGTATCCAGTCTGATTATGAGATTCGAAAATTTGTATATTGAATAACAAGATGACCAGTTTTATCCTTATCATATTAATGATTTATGTATTCAGTAAAATATTCCTGAAATTAAAATATGTGTTTCTTTTATTGTTACATTATTAAATCTACCCCAGCAGCTGTTCACTTAAACTGCTTTACATAGTCCAGTGTTTTTAATTAGGGCACCATGGAATAATTGCGATATGATAAGGTCAGCACAATGAAAAAGTGTTTTAGAACCATTAGTCTAACCTGTGCCTACCAGTTGGTACGTCATACACTTATTTTTTTCATACTCACAAGCTTTATGCTAGAATACAGTTCACCATTTTTAAACTAAATTTGGCCTTCGGACATTATCCATCTAACCATATTCTAACTCTTGAGCTTCCAGGTCATTGTATTTTACAAAGTAGGTTGTAATACACATGTAGGTATCTTCTCATTATCGCGCAACCAGTAGACATTTTTCCGTAATTTTTTGTTTTTTTAAATATCCGATACACATCATAACGTCACATTTAAAGCCCACAGCCATTCCATGGGGTCGTTTCCGCTTTATGAGGTAGCTACGCTATACGGAGGCCACGGTGGCTAGCTTTGATTTAACTCGTGGCCCTGATAGTAAAATACGCTTAACAATCGAAGTACAAATAACAACTCCACGATTGACAGATTCAATAAAACGGATTCCACTAGCAGTGTACCCAGTAGTTAATCAGATTCAATGGTGTATCTCTCCTCGAAATCAAATAAGAAATTTTAATGTACTGTATTACCTAGAAGCTTGTAGATCTTTGTAGCAAATGAATACCACAGCGCCTGTCCAGTCCCCGAGTCCTAATTAGAGTAGAGGACACTGCAGGCTCTGGTCTGAAAATCGCTGACTTTAGCATCAACATTCGTAGAATCGACGAAATCGTCATGAGTATTTCTCGGAATCACTGACTTCAGGCTCCAGCCGTCGGGCAATGACATCATTCCCGAAATCCCCTAGCCCTTCCCTTCCCCTGTTGGCCTATGGCGTTAAATGTTTCTACTAAAACACGGGGAGGCCCAGGGCACCAATAGTGAGCAAGCTCCGCCCCCCAATCCACAAGCAGTTTTCATTTTTATCGTTAGATTGCGCGATCACAGTCATTTATTTGCTGTCTGTACTAACGTCCAGGTCTCAAGTGTTCAATCGACAAGACGCTTGAGTTGAGCTAAGAAGACCTTGACAACTCTATTTGATGTGGACAAATATCAGAGAAATTTGTTGACAGCTTTCTGTCGTGATAACATAGGAGCACATGCCTGTAGACCGGAGGAATATTGTTCAACAAATAACGGTAACGCAACAGAAGAGTAAGAAGATGTTTTACATGACCGGGTCCACGAACACAACGTGTTGCAAATCCGGGAATTTCATACCGTTTTTTAGATGTATTGTGACTTTTTTTAAATATGAAAATAACTTTACGATTACGTTGAATGACTGTCTGAACTGTGGAATGGATACATAACTCGAATTGTCGTGTAGCGTGTTGTAACTGCAAGTGGTGTACTTACTCTGTATTATTGCTGGCAAAACTTTATACGAATCGATTGGGCAGTGCAACTTCCAATACCAATAAAGAAATACAGTCACTGCAAAATACATTCAGCACTTTAGGCGCTGCATCCTATCGCCCCTTTCAAAACTAGTAACTTTGGTCCCTAAGCACATAACAAATAAATTAAATTGTTTCACCTCCAGAGCAGCAACGGTGGAACGCGATATATTCAGGTCTCTCATTAAAAAAATCTGGATACTAGCTACAGGCTCAGCCGTGTGCAATGCTGGCCATAATGCGTTGAAATGCACATGAAATTCTTTTGGCTGAAAAAAGAGAACATTTAAGAAACATCCAGCTTCTTTGAAAAAATGTATGGCCTGGACTGGGAGGCGGTACTGATTATGGTGAATTACTAACACTGAATTTTTTTAGCCAAATTATATTGCAAGTTAAGTTTGTGTTTCGAAAAAAATCTGACAACTGAAGTTACATTACTCACAATTGATTCACAAACAATGACATTTAAACAGTGAAACGCGTACGTTTCATATGTATTCATTACCAGCGATGGCGAGGCATGACAGAATCTCTGACCAGAGAGTTATTTATCGTGGCTAGTCTGCGCTTGACCGCGCGTGAGTTCAGTTGCGAGTTGCACTCTGTCTGCAATAGTAGTCAGTCGGCAGTAGTGTGTGGCGAGTCGGCAGAGGGAGTAGACAGTTGCGAGTTGCACTCTGTCTGCAATAGTAGTCAGTCGCCAGTAGTTGTAGCGAGTGCACGGTTGTACTGAGCGGGCGTCGCCATGCGTCGACGGCGTGCTGTTCTTCCGAATCTGGTCAGGATTGTGGTGGACGATGTGTAATATTGTAGAAGGTAATGAAGCAGCATTGCGCTCAGCTAATAACGTATGTTAATTGTAATTAATTTGTTCAAAAAATTCCCCAATAATAATTTTTCTATAAAGTAAATCTTTTAAAGAAAAGTAACTTTTTTAAAGAAAGAGATTCATTTCAAGTTAAATAATATTTCCTATGCATTCCCTCCAAGAATCAAAATTAAATACAGGCAAGCATTGCACGGACCTGTGCCGAAAAATAAGAGCAGATATGGATGCAGTTTTACTGAGGTAAGAATTTTGGTTTAATTATTTCACAGGGCCGTAGGTCAGCGCTGCTGTCATAAAATTTGTCAGGTTTAATTATTTGTGTTGATATGTTACATTCAGTTCTTGGTTCATTATTTAATTAATGTTATTGTGGTTTTTGGGTCATTTTTATTATTCACTTTTGTGGGAAGACAACATTTCACTTAACATTGACTTTCATATTCTTGCTGGGAGGTTACAATTTCACTAATATTGACTTTTAAAATTTGTGTGGGGAAGTTACAACAGCAAGTATTACCCAACCTCACTAATCCAACATAAATGCAAATTATCAATTTACAAACATCTCTGTTAACAAACCTTAGAGGCATTACAAATAATGAAATATATAACTATCTTTTTTACCAGTAAGTTTACGTACATTCTGGAGTTACTCAACTATTACAAGTTATCAGCCAACTAATCTATACTAGCGCGCTGGCAAAAACAGAATTCATAATTATTTAACTTCTTTAACTTGCTTGCATGAAGACTCCTGCTTCAATGTTCAACATGCCTAAATTAATCTAACACTTGGTGGCTTCACACAGCACTCCACAAGAACTGCCTACTCCATCGTCTTTCCCTCACAGACAGCTACCTACAACTGAGAGCCCAGCGCTCACTTACTCCAACACTATAATAATCTCAGACCAGAAGCAGTATCTCTGGGTTTGCGGTCTTACAGTCAGCGATATAAAGCCTATCAAAGACATACATCGTTTCTTCTTTTTCTTTCGCTTGAACATTTGTCTCGCAGTTTTCGCAGGGTCGGCCCTGTTACAATCGGATGTGGCATGGTTAAATTGAAGGGTCCCTTCCTGCCGCCGCCCCGTACCCCCCGGGGCGGAATCAGTGTACCCCAGCTGTCTGCGTCTAGTGTAAATCATCAAATAGTACGAACGAGTTTCAAATGGCTGCGAGTCCTGTAACTGAGGCGGGACGTGGGGAACAGCCCCGTATCCACCTATTGGGATGTGGAAAAAAGCCGAAACACCATATCCAGGCTGGCTGGTCCACCGATACTCGTCGATAATCGTTTATAACATCATATTCGGGTGCCACATACTAGTGTAGCCCAGTAGACTCCTTTCAGTATATACCGTCTCCCACCACGCAGAAGTTGATGTAAGCTGTGCTGGAAAAAGTATCAGAAAATATTTGATCCATCTATAAAATACTTTTATTTGCGTATGTGTGTGTGTGCGCGCGCGCGCGTGTATGTGTGTGTGTGTGTGTGTGTGTGTGTGTGTGTGTGTGTGTGTGTGTGTTATGTGTATGTATGTGTGTCTGTGTGATTTCTTGGCTTACCTGTGGCCTATATGTCATCGTTACGCCAGCGTAATATTTTACGCCTGCCTTCTTAAAATATTGCGCTGTCACACGATTACGCCACACATCGCAATTCGGGCACATTACTCGCTACTTTGCCTTTGAGACACATGCAGGCTACTGCTGCGTGCGTGAAAGCCAACTGCTTCTCCCTGCTAATTGTAAGTAACGAAATTTCCCACAACGGTGATTATCACCGACTAGAACATGGAGCTTTTTCGTGACTTACTAGTACTCAAGATGTCCGCCTGACGTTTCGGATCTGTGGCCGTTTGATTGTGACGTAGCTCAGCCACAGAGCAACCGTCCACAGCCCAAAGAGGCCCTATACCAACACCGGACCAGGACACATAGGTGTTCCACGAGTCAGAGTATCAGCTTTCAACATCAAGTTTATTTGGACTTCCAAGCAACCAGGAGCAATATAGCATGACAATGAGTGACTGTTACTGTAATTGTTGGCTGTAAATTGACATACACACACTGAGGTGACGGAAGTCATGCGATAGCGATATGCATCTATACAGATGGCGGTAGTATCGCATACACTAGGTATGAAAGGCCAGTGCATTGGCGGAGTTGTCATTTGTACTTAGGTTATTGATGTGAAAAGGTATCCAACGTGATTATGGCCATATTGGATGAATTAACAGACTTTGAACGCGGAATGGTAGCTGAAGCTAGATGTGTGGGACGCTATTTCAGAAATCGTTAGGGAATTTAATATTTCAAGATCTACAGTGTCAACGGCGTGCCAAGAATATGAAATTTCAGGATATTACCTCTCAACATGGACAACGCAATGGCCGACGGTCTTCACTTAACGACCGAGTGCAGTGGCGTTTGTACTTTGTTGTCAGTGTTAATGCGGCCGGTGTGGCCGAGCGGTTCTAGGCGCTTCAGTCTGGAACCGCGCGACTGCTACGGTCGCAGGTTCGAATCGTGCCTCGGGCATGGGTGTGTGTGATGTCCTTAGGTTAGTCAGGTTTAAGCAGTTCTAAGTTCTAGGGGACTGATGACCTCAGACGTTAAGTCCCATAGAGTCTCAGAGCCATTTGAACCATTTGTCAGTGTTAGAGGACAAGCAAAAATTCGTGAAATGAATACAGAAATCATAGTGGAACGTACATCTAACGTATGCTTTAGGATAGTACGGCGAAATTTGGCGTTAATCGGCTACGGCTGCAGACGAGTGACGCGAATGCCTTTGATAACAGTACGACATCGCCTGCAGTGCCTCTCCTTGGTTCATGAGAATATCGGTTGAATCCTAGGCGTCTGGAAGCTGTGGCCTGGTCGGATGAGTTCTGATTTCAGTTTCTAAGACCTGATTGTAGGGTTGGAGTGCGGCGCAGACCCCATGAAGCTATGGATCCAGGTTGTCAATATGACACAGTGCAAGCTGGTGTTGGTTCAAAATGGTTCAAATGGCTCTGAGTACTATGCGACTTAACTTCTGAGGTCATCAGTCGCCTAGAACTTAGAACTAATTAAACCTAACTAACCTAAGGACATCACACACATCCATGCCCGAGGCAGGATTCGAACCTGCGACCGTAGCGGTCGCTCGGTTCCAGACTCTAGCGCCTAGAACAGCACGGCCACTCCGGCCGGCGCTGGTGTTGGCTCCATATTGGTGTGGACTGTGTTTACATAGAGTGGACTGGGTCCTGTGGTGCAACTGGGCCGATCATTGACTGAAAATGGTTAAATATGGATTTCATGTTCCCAAACAACGATGACATGTCACTGGGCCACAACTGTTCACAATTGGTCTGAAGAACATACTGCACAGCTCGGGCGAATGATGGCAGCATGGCTCAGTATTTCTGCAGGGAACTACCAACGACTTGTTGAGTCGACACTAAGTCGAGCTACGGCACTACGCTCAGTAAAAGAAGATCTGACACGATATTAGAAGGTATCCCATGACTTTTGTCATACATATGTGTAACTAAATGCACCCTATAATATTATTTCAAGCTATCAACGAGTGACAGCACACACACACACATACACACACACACACACACACACACACACACACACACACACACACACACACACGCGCGCGCGCGCGCGCGCGCGCGCGCGCGCGCGCGCGCGCACGAACGCACTCACGCATATACACGGCACTTGCATATAAACCACAATTACGTCATATATACACTGCACGTATCTCATACATACGTCATGGTAAGTAGAAAATAATTATGTCGTAGCATAGTCTGCAAAATTTATTTATTTTATTTTTATTTTTTGGAATAAACAAATAATAAATAAATAGTTTGTAAAATACTAGTCTTGTAATGACAAATCCGGAAACTTATAAAAAATTGGTAGCAAACAACAAAACGCTGATTTACCAGCAAAAAAAAAATTGAGCACTTTATGCGGATGTGTGTGTATCTACCTACTGTGTAAAAACAGAAAAAGATGCGTCCAATGTAGATAATAAGCTTCCTGACTTCAGTGTAGGCCTTCGCCCAAAACTGCACTCGACGAAGAGATAATCTGAACTATTTAACAGTCTTACACTGTTGCTCCACTGCTCTTTTGCAATTCGCTCTCCGTTCTAGTTCTGTGCTCTGTGGTAACAGGATTACGGTGAAGGTGTCGAGGAAACACGTCTTGCACTGCCCTGTGTGCGCATCTACATTGAAATACTCGACTGACATCACATTTCTGTAAGTCTCAGTCTGCCCTACACACGAAGAGCATTTCCACCCAGTCGGTGGCAGCTAAAAAGTATAGACTATTATAGACCACGTCGAAACGGTGAAATACTAAATTAAGCACATAGGAAAGGCAGCACTGATGGAATAATGTTACTTGTGGTTATTGTGGTAGAAGAAAGAATATGATTACCTGGTGTAGGTCAGTCGTATTTGTTGGAGTCAGTGTACTTAATTAAAGCAGTGCAAAAATAGAACATAGTTAACAATGATAATGATATTAGGGAGAACACATGTAATCCTTGCCAAGTGTAGCCAGCATTAAAAGAGTGGTCTAATAGATTGAAATGAGAGCATAAGAAATTGGTAGACATAGCTGCCTGACGTTAAGGTAAAACGATTAGAGGCACTGCCTCCACTATAAATCAAGACAAACTTTAACTACCCGCTAAAGAGTTGATGTGTTGTCTGTTAGCGTGGCCACCGCTCTATGACGCTTCGGACAAAACTGCCAGCTGAGCTATAAAAATTGACAAGAAAAAGGAAACACCGGAATATTGCAGTAACATGCGTCCTACATCAATGTGCGTGTCAGCACCACATCTTAGCACGTATCTATTCATTAATACAGAGAGAGAAAGAGATAGAGAGAGAGAGAGAGAGAGAGAGAGAGAGAGAAAGAGTGGGAGACTTGTATAACACCAGGAATGCATGCAGCCAACCAGCACTATACTGCGTGCATTTCGTGAGGTGCTGCGGTGTCTCCACACACACAGCTGCCTCACCCATTGCAAATTCAGCAGACAGTCGATTTTCGGAAGACGATTTGCAGTCGTATTTCGAGCCACTCAGCACCCAGCTACTACTAGCATGGACATGTCTGCGCCGCAGAGTATGGATACAGGCGTATTTCCCTCAAACACGATTACGAGTCGAACAGGAAATTGAATTTCTATTAAACAACGAAGACGCACAAGCACGCACGCACACACACACACACACACACACACACACACACACACACACACACACAAATCCATTGCTATACACGCTAAACATGTAGTCTACATGTAAATGTATCTGCTCTGCAATGAGCGAGGTGGCGCAGTGGTTAGCACTCTGGACTCGTACTCGGGAGGACGATGGTTCAAGCCTGCGTCCATCAGTCGTGATTTAGGTTCTCTGTAATTTCCCCACATCGTTTCAGGCAAATTCCGAGACTGTTCCTTTCAATGTGCACGACCGATTTCCTACCCCCTTCTCGATGACCTCGCTGTTTGGTCCCCTCCCACAAATCAACCAATCACCTCTGTACTCTGCAATTGTACACTGGTTCTAACACGACAGGTAATCGCGGGTATTTCCTTAATGGAAAAAGTAGTAAACTTAAAGTTCTACACTGTAATTCGACAAGAATGTGCAGCAAATGAGCTGGTAGCGAACTCTCAGAGAGAAGAGGATCGTTTCTATATGCCTGGGGAGAAAAGGGAGGTGGTTGTTGTATCTCGCTTATGACGGAGATGTACAGGAGGTCAAGCGATCAAGACTTACGAATGGGCATCCAGGGCTGACGTTAAGTGACAGAACAGGAAACTGAGTCAAATAAAGAGAATATATTCCAGTGTACGGGATACAAGGGGCGTTTGCAGGGAGGATGTTACCAAGTGTAGGCCAGTCTAGAAGGAAGAACAAACTAAATAAAGTGGGCAAAAGATGGGAAGGGAAGGGAATTCTATTGGAGGCTGGTGATGGGGTACAGAGCCAGAGGCTCTGCCTCCCAAGAAAGACGTCTGTTCTACTCGAGGTTTCGATCACAAGAGAGAAGTGACTGTGTTCTGCTCTGCAGAACCCTCCAGAGTCCACACACGTGACCTGCATCCCACACACAGTATTAGCTAAAACCGATGACGTGAATTCGCTAGCAATTCCAGCAGAGGGCTGTAGGCGTCTGCTGTCAGCAGCTTTAACAGGAGAGAACTGCCTCCGTTCTGGAAGGATGGCAGCTTGTGTCACATAGGCACAGCCCAGCCGAAGCTAAACTGGGAGAAAACTTGTGAAGATATGACTAGGACCTTTGACAAAATATTTGTTTAAACTAATTTCCTAAAATATTCCTAGACTGGCTGCCACCCTGTACATTACAAAAACAGTGTATTGTAGTGAAATATGAGGTGAAATGAACACTTTCAGTCACTTATTTTTCTTCGCTAATGAAAAAATTTGTTTTTGTGTTTTTCTTAATCAAATGATTTATCTCCACGTGTTTTCTGAAAAAAAAAGAGATTTCGAAAATGGTTTTTGAAAAATATAATGTTGCCATTTGACACCATTGTGTCACTACAGGTACATATAACTAAAGAATTTGGTCAATAGCTGCTTGGTACAGAAATAATTATTACACAATTCAAGTGAAAAAATTTATTGCAACAAATTATTGAGTATGAAATTCTACGAAACAATCGTTATTTTTGTTCAAACAAAGTGTTACATGGCATTTGGAACATTGAACTCGGCTTCTGCCATTGCATTTTTCTGATCTGCATCTTTCCTCCCTCCCTTCAATGTAATGTGACCAATGAGAAAAGCCGTCATAACTGGTATCTCAAACTGGCCTCACCTCTCTCTGCGATGTTTTTACCGCATCCGATGTGGGTTCTTCATCTTCAAACTCATCCACAGTCAATCACGGACGTTCTCTTTTCTTCAAAGTGGAGCTGCTTTTCTTCTCAATTAGAATGAAAGCTTCAGCTACTTGGTTTCTGAACTTAAGCAGATCCATTTTCTCTTTACGTCCTTTTCCTTTGGCATCCAGATCTCTCAGGTATTGTAGCCATGAGTTACATTTGGAGAGATCGACCATGCGAAAATTTTTTTTACAGGCCACTTCTTAGTTTTCTTGCGTATTCTGTACAGAGATATCAAAAAATCAATTTTCTCAATGCCGGCCATAAATGCACAGTAATGCTTTTCGATGGCTGGTCTTGTGACTTCCAGACGTTGCTTCTGTGCTGCATCCCACCTTTTTACTTTATCGATAATGTCTGCACTCACGTATGAGGAAGTTAGAGGGCCGGCCGCGGTGGTCTAGCGGTTCTGGCGCTGCAGTCCGGAACCGCGGGACTGCTATGGTCGCAGGTTCGAATCCTGCCTCGGGCATGGGTGTGTGTGATGTCCTTAGGTTAGTTAGGTTTAAGTAGTTCTAAGTTCTAGGGGACTTATGACCTAAGATGTTGAGTCCCATAGTGCTCAGAGCCATTTTTTTTTAAGTTAGAGGGACAACAATATTATCGAGCCAGCGAACGACACAGCTATCTTCTGAGGTCACACAAACATCGACAGATCCTCTTCCTCCCTTCTTCAGTTCAGACCCGGATTTCAGTGGGCTCTTTAGAAACCGGTTAGCTCTGATGGTCCCAATGAAAAATAACTTCTTTTTCAACAATTCACGCACCAGTGACATAGACGTAAAGTAATTATCGGAATATAGTTTGTCCCCACAGCCTTGTGGAATGTGTACACTCAGTCGCATCACACTGTAACCACCAAGGCCCAGGTGCTAGTGCTCACTTCGAATTCCCATGCTTTTGCCCTGATATATTTGAAAATCATATACAATTCCGGAGACTCCACAATGTACAAAAATTTTTAGACCAACAAGGTTTGGTTTACCATAAACAAATTGCTTCATTACAGTCCTTTCTTAGAAAGGGATCATTTGGTCGTCAATACTTCGTCTTTCTTCTTGTTTCAGACTGAGACAAGTTTTCCTGATTCTATTTAACAGTGGTCTCATCTTCCGAAGTTTGTCTTCCGGAGAGCCACCTTCCATACTGTCGACTAAGTGAAGATGATTCCTCAGTTTGAATATTCTATTAGCAGAAAATGTGTCTGCAATCAAAGGTATCCTTGTCTGAGGCTAACAATACGTACACAATCTGGGAAATCCTAATGTACCCATCAAAATATGCACTTCAATTTGTTTTCGTATTTCAGAGCTGGTACATTTCACTGGCGCTTTATTTTTCTGCACTGAATACAAATTTTTTTCTTCCGAAAGCAATTCCAGAAAATCATTGGTGAAGTCTTCTGAAAAATATTCGGCAAGACTTCTTATTTCTTCATCAGCTGTAATATCAGGACCACTGAAAGTTGAGTCAAAGCATGTGAAAGGCACTTTTTTTGCATTTCAAGTTGCCTTGCGGCTGTTCATTTTCTGCATGTGATACTACTTTTTCAGATTCTGGAGTATCTCTTTCGTGTTGTGAGGTGTTTCTTTATTCCTCGTACGTGCTGTATCTCCAACAGTTTCAGGTCCAGACTCTTCACTATCTGAGAGCTCTGAAAGCTCACTGTCATTGAGCTCCAGGAGAATCTGCTCAATTTCCTTGTCGGAAAGTTTCGCCATATCAGACTCCGAAAAATTAAAATATTTACCAAATGAGCTATGTGACGTGTGAAAAGAATCGGGATTTTAATTAACTTTATTAAGAAGCTGAAGTCCCCCCCAGGGGACTTCAGCTAGAAGTACGCGGGTGGCGACCGCGGGGACCCGAGCTGAGTCTGACATTGCTTCCACTTACTTGTGTCAGGCTCCTTCTTTCTCCTTCCCTGTCGGCCTCCCTTGGCCAACTCTTGCTTTTTCGACCCCAACGGTATTAGGTTTCGAGGCCCGAGGGTGTCTTTCCAATTTTCTTAAGAAAAGCCAGCAGTCCTGTAAGCTGTGAGGGTAACACCGCAGGTTGGACGGGAGGCCAGCACCCTCTCTTCGTAAATAATTAAACATGCTTTCAAGACCACAAGTAAGCCTCGGAACATTACTGACAAAAGTAGACGACGTCAATGGCAAAGAAACGGTATACGATTTGGAACGTGGAATGCAAGGAGTCTGTACAAGACAGGAGCTGCAATCAGTGTGGTCAAAGAAATTCAGAGGTACGAACTGACCTAGTTTCACTGCAAGAAATCCGGTGGGACGATGCTGGCAGCATTGATGTTGAAAACTGTACTATTCTGTATGGAGCCTGTGAACGAGGTCATCTGTTAGGCGCTGGTTTTTGCGTCAGTAAGACTATGGCCACTAATTTTTCAGATTTCCTTTCAGTCAACCCAAGAATATCTGTTCTAACACTGGACGTAAAGCATATTAAGGTGATTTTTGTGAACTGTCATGCTCCCAAGGAGGAGAGCGAAAGTGAAGTGAAAGACGAGTTCTATGCACAGCTAGAGACAGTAAGGGACGCTATACCAAATGGACACCTGAGGATCCTCCTTGGTGATATGAATGCCAAGGTTGGGGAAGAACAAATATTCTAAGACACAACAGAAATCCACAGTCTACACAACCTAAGTAATGTCAATGGGGTTAGATTCATCAGCTTCGCTACATCATTAGGGTTGTTCATCTCCAGCACAAACTTCCAGTGGAAAAACATACATAAAGGAAACTGGGTGTCATCAGATGGGAGAACTGTAAATCAAATAGACCATGTAGCCATTGATCTCAGAGTCAAGAGATTGGTGTTAGACGTTAAGACACCGCGGGGTGCCGAGATCCTGACGAACGAGAGGGACATAGCTGAGAGATGGAAAGAGTACTTTCAACAGCTGCTAAATTGTGATGAACCCGAACTGCAGTTTGATTTCCAGTACCCAATTACAGCCGATGCAGACTATCTCCCACTTACCCTGGATGAGACAAGAACCAGAATCAGACACCTTAAACAGAATAAGAGTCCAGTTGAAGATGGAATACAGGCAGAAATTATCCTGGTAGGAGGAGAGAAACTTTCATAAAAAATACACCGACTGATACAGGCAATATGGACCAAAGAAGAACTACCAGGAGAATGGGAAACAGCTCTGATTTGTCCAATACATAAGAAGGGTGACAAACTGAAATGTGACAACTATCGAGGAATCGCCCTGCTTAACACTTGCTATAAGATCCTGTACAATTGCCTCATACATAGAATTCAGCCAGTGGCAGAATCGGTGATTGGGGAGTACCAGGGAGGTTTCCGGCCAGGACGGTCAATAGTAGATAACATCTTCAGTATCCGGCAGCTCACTGAGAAACTGGGTGAATATGGTAAAGATTTGCATATTTTATTCGTTGATTTTAAGAAGGCCTATGATTGCATACATCGCAAGAGCCTGCTCAACTGTTTAAGGGAGTTTGGCATAGCAGAGAAACTCATCCACCTGATAAAGATCTGTATGAACGAAACACGTGCAAAAGTGAAGATGGGAAATCGCGTAACTTAGGAGTTTGAAACTGTGACAGGACTCATGGCAAGGAGATGGGTAGTCCCCTATCCTGTTCAACTTTACCCTCGAGAAGATCATACACGAGACCTTCCAGGAGAACGAAGGGATTGAAATCGAAGGAAAGAGACTGGCATACTTAGCCTATGCAGACGAAATCTGTTTACTCTCTAGGTCGGAAGAGGAGCTGGAGCAAATGACCAAAGCACTAATGGAGGCTGCCAGCAAATTTGGGCTAAACATAAACGAAGCCAAGACAGGGTACCTCGTTATGACGCGTGGGCATTGTCAGACTGCTGATCATTTACAATCACTGCAGGTTGGGGACCAGTCCTACAAGAGAGTGCAAGAATTCAAATACATAGGAGCACTTTTCACTGAGAACTCGTCCTGTGAAGCAGAGATCAATGCCAGAATACAGGCAGGAAACCGATCTTACCACAGCCTAGCACAACTGTTTCGGTCCAGATATCTCTCCAGACAGTTCAAGATTCGACTGTACAAAACCCTGATCCAACCTGTTGTTCTATATGGCTGTGATACATTGAGTATCCGGAAACAGGACTTCCATAAGCTCCTTGTTTTTGAGAGAAAAGTGCTTCGGAAGATCTTCGGTCCGGTTCTCGATGCAGACACAGGGGGATGTAGGATCATATACAGCCAAGAGCTTAAGGAACTATACCAGCAGCCCAACATAGCAGGAACTGTCAAAGCCAAACGAATGCAGTGGGCTGGCCATGTGGCCCGGATGGAGGATCACAGATGGCCTCGACAGCTCCTGGATTTCACACCTACAGGAAAGAGACCGCCAGGGAGACCCAAGAAGCGTTGGAGGGATGGACTCCATGAAGATTTAAACCAAGTGTCAATAGATGTGAACGGATGGCGGATAGCAGCAATGGACAGAATACAGTGGAGGAGGAAACTTGTAGATGCGTGCGATCCACTGGGCCTGATCACGTAGTGGAAATAGTGGTAAGAATGATTAGCTTTCAAAATTATTTCAACAGCAAAAATATTACTTACCAAAACGAGAAAATCCATGCAATATGAACGCACGTCGTCAGAATGGTGTCAAATGACAACAAACAAAATTGAAAAAATGCAGCTAACAATGTAACAAAAAAACATTCACCAAAATAACACACACACAATAGCCTTACCTTTAAGAAACTTGTAACACATTTGTCTTCTATAAATACTCGACAGGCTCGAAACAGAAAGGAAAAAATATTAAGCACTCTCCACACACTACAACACACGAGAACGACAAACATTCGCTGTTAACTTCGCTATTCAAAAGAGACGAAAGCGCTCCATGTGGTACACGCCTGTACTAGATTGTTGTCATCTGCCACCAGCGTGACGAAACGCAGATGTTCTGTGTGTCCATTCTGCAGTCGGTGAAACATGATGGTGTCAACTGACAACTCCCCGAATGAGCTAGGCAAGAAGATTCGCATGAACGAACGGAACTAATTGTTAAAGTCATAAAAGACATAGTTTATAAGAATAAAACGATATGTTTTGCAGTCCGAGAATATTCCTTCTTTGTACTCATCAAATTGTAAACGGGCGAAAGAAATACACGATTCACATGTAGATTTAAGCTGTAAGTTAAAAATTAAACTGGATGTTATTAAAATCACACCAAACAAACGTAAATAAAGAGTTGTTTCTTGTGCATAAATGTATATGGTATAAGTTAATAAAAAATTGGAATAGAACATTTGTTTGTCTTATTCGCCAACATACCAAAATAATCCTAAGAAGTTTCCAATACACAGAATCTACGACATGCGTGAAGAATTAGCTAGCACACGTCGGCTTCTTTAGCAATCTATATCTTTGCCAGCAAGGCGGTCTGGTCTCTTGAGATGTGTAGCTATTCTCTGCATTCCTCTTACTAGATTTTGTCGCTATTCTTAACATTAGCAAAGAAAACTGCTGGGAGGTGTGCTTTTTCTGGGGCGTTATTCTTAACATTAGCAAAGAAAACTGCTGGGAGGTGTACTTTTTCTGGGGATAGTAACCACAAGTAGCCATACGTTGGAGTACTGACCGAAAATATAGGGATCGAGACAGTTTACTACATCAAGGGATGCAGGAAAAAATATGTTAATAAAGTTTCTTTCACATCTCTACCTGCTTAGATGTTCTACACCTAGCAACATAACAACCGTTTGCAGAGTTTAAAACCGATGGAATAACAGCTTTTAACGATAGCTGGTGCGCAAAAAAAAAAAAAAAAAAAGTTCAGCATGGCTATATGACACTGGAAGCAGAAGCGCTGTCATATTCCAATGGCGAGCCTCTCTGCATTCAACATAATATCAATTTATGTGTGGTGTTTAACGGCGTTCTGCAGTCAGTCAACTGGGATACTAAGACAAAAAAATGGAAATGTGGAAGATTGATGTAAAGAAACGATACTTGGAGTATATGGCGTAAACAACTACCATCAGCGAAAGAAAAGTGATGTTATGGTCACGTGACCAACTTACACTGATCAGCCAGAACATTATAACCACTTACCTAATAGCCGGTATGTCGACCTTTGGCACAGATAACAGCAACGACGCACTGTGGCATGGAAGCAATGAGGCCATAGTAGTCGCAGCCAGGATGTGTTCGATCTTGGGCAGCAAATCAATAGGAACTGGCTTTATGACATGGAGTATTATCTTGTTGAAAAATGCCACTGCCGTCGGGAAACATCATTGTCACGAAGGGCTGCAACCAGTGTACGATACTCCCTGGCCGTCATGGTGCCTTGCACAAGCGCCACTGGACCCATGGATTTCCATATGAATGTTCCCCAGAAGAAGCAGGCCGGAGTGCCCGAGAGGTTCTAGGCGCTTCAGTCTGGAACCGCATGACCGCTACGGTCGCAGGTTTGAATCCTGCCTCGGGCATGGATGTGTGTGATGTCCTTAGGTTAGTTAGGTTTAAGTAGTTCTAAGTTCTAGGGGACTGATGACCTTAGATGTTAAGTCCTATAGTGCTCAGAGCCATTTGAACCATTTTTTCCCAGAACATAATGGAGCCGCCGCTAGCTCGTCTCAGTCCTGCAGTGCTGGCGTCAAGGAGCTCTTCCCCTGAAAACGACGTATTAACGCTCTCCTAGCAGCGTGATGAAAAAGGTATCAGGATTCATCAGACCACGCAAAGCTCTGCCACTGCACCAACGTCCAGTGCCAATGGTCACATGCCCATTTCAGTCGTATTTGCCGACGTCGTGGTGTTAACATTGGCACACTCGTGGGTTTTCGACTGCATAGGCCCATGATTGGAGTGTTCTGTGGACTGTGTGTTCAGACACACTTCTACTGTGTCCACCATTAAAGCCTGATGTTAGTTCCAACACAGTTCGCCGCCTGTCCTGTTTTACCAGTCTGCTCAACCTACGACGTCTGATACATGTAATGAGGGGTGACCGCCCAACCCTACGACTCCTGTACGTGATTTCACCATGGTTTTTTCGCCACGTGTTGAAGACACTCACCACAGCAATCCTCGAACACCCAACGAGTCGTGCAGTTTCCGGTATGCTCATATCGAGCCTCCGGGCTATCACAGTCTGTCCTCGGTCAGATAGATCATGCGCATTTCCCATTCTATACACGGACAGTACGCTCGTTGATACTACATGAACCGTGCGCGTGTCTCACTAGTAGACGTTCCTCGCTAGGTGACGCTGCTGTTGTCTCCAGGTTTATATCGATAGTAGATAGGTGGTCATAATGTTCTGGCTGACTAGTGTATAAGCTTTTAATAGGTAATGTGCTATGTGTGCTCGGGTTCATAAACTTCTTAGAGGTACAGCTCAGAGCAGAACAACCAATAGTTCATAATCTCCAGCAGGATATTCCAGCTCTCTTCCATGGAGAAAGGGCTCCGGCAAGCGCTTGTAGCTCGAGTACCAGCTGTTGCTTGTTGTAAACTAAGGCTTTACAGTCGTTTACCTCGGCGGCCGCTTTCGTACACGTGCATTTCTTTGTGACCCTCACTAACCCATATGCAGTAGTATGTGAAGTTTTACAATCTGTTAAGAAAAGCTGAAAGATGATCCCTACTGAAAATCAACAAACGTATGACACAGTATTAAATGACGGAAATCAGTTTCTTTTTTTCCCCTACAGTAAAGTTGCAGCTACAAACACTAGATTAAAATAGAAATTCAACTGTGTTTTTTATCAGTTGTGAAATGTCTCTCTACATAAAAAGCTTCTTGTTTCGTTTCTTAGTTAATGTATGTAACTATTTCAGGGTAACATAAAAAATGTGATACTTTCAGATGCAAACACTGGTAGGGTAACTGACTTCGTGCTGGCGCAGTCTGCATTGTGCTAAATATATCCAAGATGGCGATTCTGGAATGGCGAATGCTGGTTTACAAATCACTTGTCAATGTGGACGGCACTCTTGGTGCTTCGACATCTTCTGCGAAGGGTAAAAAGAATGAAACAAGAGGAGTAGGTAAAACTACTGAATTTGTTCTTGGGTGATCTCCACACTTCCTCTCCCTTGAGTGTTGATGCGGCAACATCGCAATTAAATTCATATGAAAATTAAATAATTTGATACACAAATTAATTAAACCGATTATGAAAATTAATTAAAATCAAAATGCCCAGACATTTCAAAAAATGGCGGGAAATTAAAAAATGGCGGGAATTTCAAGTTTTGCAGCTCTAGTTTACAATGCAACCACCAGACGTCACTGTCAGACTTCCCCCTCTCCCCTCCCCAACTCCCCGACTTGTGAACTGGAGGGAAAAAGACTCAATCTGTGCTGAGTTGCTTGAGAGGGAGGTACAGTCTTTATTTATTTATGTTGGCGGGAAATGTGTTTTTGGTAGAAAACGGTAATTCTGTGCTGAAAAGAAAGGCAGGGTAATTAATATATTTATCCACAGCTCAGGTGGGCTACCTCCAGTAACCTAACTCAGAGACGCGTGTGCTCGCCCCGATGTGTGGGGACCGACTGAACTGATTCACACTACATCCACCACAGGGCACTGTTGGCCTCCTCCAATCCTCCTCCTACTTCTATGATGTCAAACACCCCCACCACCATCCTTTCTCTGGGAATGGCGGTAAATTGTGAGTTTCTGTCCAGCTGCCAGAGAGGAAGATTAGCTTAGTGTATTTTGCTTGCTATTATTTTTGGTGGGAAACCAACTACCGGACTGTCCTCCACACTTCACCGGCACCCCACCCGCACTTTCCACTGCCATCATCCTCCACGTTTTGCGATAATGTGTGTATATGTTCACCTCAAAGTTTAAAGACTGGCTGACCTACTCCACACAATAGACACCAAAAGATGCTCTAAACTATACCATAATCTGCCACCCTCCCCACACTCCCACTTACTGCCACTCTCGTCCCCAGTCTTTTATATATATATATATATATATATATATATATATATATATATATATATATATATATGTGTGTGTGTGTGTGTGTGTGTGTGTGTGTGTGTGTGTGTGTGTGTGTGTGTGTTCATTTGAAGTTCGAAAACTGACTGCCTTAGTTCACAATACAGCCACCAAAATGCGTTCAAGAGATTCTACAACCACCTCTGCAGCCCACTGACGTCGCTCTCACTTTTGCCGAACGTGTGGTGACTTAGGCAGTAATACCACTCGAAAATGTTCCACAGCAACCCCACTGAGGAAGGAAGCTCAGCTGTTGATGCAAGTATGGCTATATCATAATTACTAATTACAGCGCTATAGACTGATGGCCGGCCGAAGTGGCCGTGCGGTTAAAGGCGCTGCAGTCTGGAACCGCAAGACCGCTACGGTCGCAGGTTCGAATCCTGCCTCGGGCATGGATGTTTGTGATGTCCTTAGGTTAGTTAGGTTTAACTAGTTCTAAGTTCTAGGGGACTAATGACCTCAGCAGTTGAGTCCCATAGTGCTCAGAGTCATTTGAACCATTTTATAGACTGATGGGAAACGCTCTGTGAGTATTTGCCTGAGATTCGCCTCCAAAATTTTCTCGCTTAGTTCATTCGTTTGCAGTATTTTATCACACTCGTTGAGCTCATACATCGTTCAAGGATGGGGCAGCGGACTATCACAGAAGTACAAGAATAGTTGCCTCCTGCCATTCTACAAACGAATAGCTGCTGGAGTCGGACATATTCATAATTTCACACATACCAACACACTCACACATCGTTCAGAGCACATGACATGAAAGAAAAGGATAGCAGTTGACTTGAAAGCGTCCTACTGTCACCCCCACTTGGAAGAAAGCTCAGCCAGATAAAAGTTAGCAGTCATAGTTTGAGCAGCAAAAGCACCAGAGATTGGCCTGGGCTTGTCTCCATGCCACTGAGAAAAGAACCCTAACAGATCTACTAGAATAACACACATAAAAGTTACCAGTCATAGTTTCATCAGTAGAAGAACCAGGGATTTGCCCAGTCTTGGCACACACACACACACACACACACACACACACACACTATCTCTCTCTCTCTCTCTCTCTCTTTCTCTCTCTCTCTCTCTCTCTCACACACACACACACACACACACAGATCAAGATAAACGCTTCATTGCTCTCAGAAAAAAAAGAAACATCGAAATTAACTTGAAAACCACCACCCATCCTCCCCCAGTCGTAAACAACGAAACATAATACAACATACATCGGAAATAAACCAAAAAGAATTGTAATAACGTCACACGGCTATTGAAAAAGATTCCCTGACCACCATAACGATGTGTCCCCCCTGCTGTGTGTTAGCTGACTAAGCACACCAGTGGCATCTGGTGCTACCATGAGGGAAGGGGGGCAGTGGAAAGTGGGTGCGGAGGGGTGGTAGAGTGCTTTGTGTCCAAACGAAGCTCTATTGTGTCGGTGGTTTTCTTCGTTGCTACGCAAATACCAGAAACCATTATGACGTCTGTCTTAGGAACCACCCAACCCCTACGGCGGTGGTGGTTTAAAAGGTCCCCTAGAAAGAAAAATTGTGAACACAGCCAAACAATGTTGCTTCAAAAGCATCCTTGCAGCTGCATCGGAAAAATACCAAGACTCTGGCTTGGCGACAAAGGGACAGTACAAATAGAAACCGTCTCACCCTAGAAGCAGCGGCGGGGCGGCTTAAAAGACCATCCTAGAAAATAATGGTGAACATCTGTTCTCACCAACTAAGAACGATGCTTCCAAAAAACGCTCCATTCTTCAAAGACATCTATGAATCTGAGAAAAATTGTAAAGGCCGTCTGAAGTAGACTCTCCTGGGAAACTTTCTACAATTTCATGTATTTTCACATGGTTTACCGAAATTTAGTACCATTTATGAGACTGTGCTCTATACCAACCACATAACGGTATGCTACCGATCGCCTGCACAGCTTAATTCAAAAGACAAGGAATGGAAAATGTTTCTCTAGCGAGCCGAAATCTTAGTAAGGTCTTTACGCGAAACATGCTGCAAACCACTGAGTAAATAGAAACTTATCCCGTCTGCTAAGATTTCTATGTGAAAACTCGAAAGCAGGTATAACTGGCAGCTTTACTTGTATTTTTTAATGAATATCGATGTCAATGATATAATGGATTCCAGATCATCTTCATACTTGAAATTACAATGAAATGAACACGCATAGCTGCTTACAGGCGTTGACATACGTCAACGGGGACAGATGAAAATGTGTGTCCCAACCAGGACTCGAACCCGGGATCTCCTGCTTACATGGCAGACGCTCTATCCATCTGAGCCACCGAGGACACAGAGTAGAGCGCGACTGCAGGGATTTATCTTTGGCACGCATCCCGCGAAACCAACATGCACAACGTATTGTGCCGCACTACATTCGTAGTGCCCCCGCCCATTATACTCGTTACTCGCGGCGCGTTGCCGATTTCCGTAAGAGTTCGGGCACTGTTTGTTCATTCGCACAGAAGAAGAAGATGGTCAAGTGGCCGGTGAGCCTTAACATGTCCGAAAGAACAGATACCATCTTAGTATATATATCTTTATACTTCACAAAGTCAAATAAGGTTTTGATACTCGTAACCGTACGTCTTGTGTTTTGCCCAGTTGGCTAATGTAGGGTGCCTAGGAAGTTGTTTTCTCTGATCGCTAGACAACAATTCAAGCATATCGTATTAATGGAGTTTATTACAGTAAGTTAATTGACAATAATTAACTTTGGGTATTCACAAAGGTGTGTCGCAAGCAAATGGCGACAAGAAAACAATCAATGTCCTTCGGTATATAAAATTTCAGTTCAAGCAAAACAATGCAGTTCATAAGTCATTGGTATAGCGTTTGTATGACGGCTCACCTTCCACTCTGCCCGCGGCTAGGCGACGCGGCGCTCCTGTCTTGGTGTCGTACTAGAGAGAGGTTCGTCAGCGTCAGCTAACGTTGTGGCGCAGTCCTCTCTGCTCTTCAGTTCTTGATCGTCGTGCCGGCGCTTGTGTTGTTACGCCGGAACACTCCTCCCCCCCCCCCCCCCCCAAAGCAATTTACAATCGTCGTGTAGAGAGCGCGACAACGACGGGGGAATCAGGAATGTGGGTGCTTCACTGGACCAGAGGCTGTGGCTGCAGGTGACGTCAAGCTTCCGGTCGTACCCTGCCATCCGGCTTTCGCTCTGGCGGAAACATTCCCCAGAAAACGACCAGAAAGGTATTCATCCACTTCTTGAGGCCAATAACCAGATGTATACTATGTGATCAAAAGTATCCAGACACATGGCTGAAAACGACTTACAAAATTCGGTAATGCCGGAATTCAATATGGTGTTGGCCCACCCTTAGTCTTGATGACAGCTTCCACTCTCGTAGGCATACGTTCAATCAGGTGCTGTAAGTTTCTTGGGGAATGGAAGCCCATTCTTCACAGAGTGCTGCACTGAGGAGAGGTATCTATGTCGGTCGATGAGGTCTCGCACGAAGTCGGCGTTCCAAAACATTCCAAAGGTGTTCTAAAGGATTCAGGTCAGGACAGTGCGCAGGCCAGTCCATTACAGGGATGTTATTGTCATATAACCACTCCGACACAGGCCATGAATTATGAACAGGTGATAGATCGTGTTGGAAGATGCAGTCTCCATCAACGAATTACTCTTCAACAGTGGAAAGCAAGAAGGTGCTTAAAACATCAATGTAGGCCTGCGCTGTGATAGTGCCACGCAAAACAACAAATGCTGCAAGCCCTTCCATGAAAAACACGACCACACGATATCACCACCTCCCCCGAATTTTACTGTTGGCACTTCACACGCTGGTTGACGACGTTCACAGGGCATCAGATCGCTACATTGTGTAACGTGATTCATCACTCCACACAATGTTTTTCCACTGTATTTTCCGGCGTGCTATGTGGCTTTTGAGCAGCCGCTCGACCGTGA